>NC_090254.1:4815247-4855247 GCF_037325665.1 Littorina saxatilis | reverse complement strand
AAAAGAACTGTCTTTCTTTATTTGGTGTTTAACGTCGTTTTCAACCACGAAAGTTATATCGCGACGGGAGAAAAAGAACGACAGATGGACAGACAGGCACGCACACAACCATTATCTCCGTTATCCATCGTAATCAATTTGTTCGATATGTGTTATAATTAGCAACCAGCGTTCATTGACTCTCTTTTCCCGCTGTTAATTAATTTATCTCAAAATTGCTGTTGACGCGAATTACATGTATTTGTTTTGTTTTAACTCTCTCTTTTCACCCCGTCAAGTTTGTGTTTGCAATTACCGTTCGTGCAGGTCTTTTTATACTAGATGACACGCCGAGACAATGTAAATCACTCTTTGTCTGTTAATGTTCTTTCTTTATTTGGTGTTTAACGTCGTTTTCAACCACGAAGGTTATATCGCGACGGGGAAAGGGGGAAGATGGGATAGAGCCACTTGTCAATTGTTTCTTGTTCACAAAAGCACCAATCAAAAATTTGCTCCAGGGGCTTGCAACGTAGTACAATATATTACCTTACTGGGAGAATGCAAGTTTCCAGTACAAAGGACTTAACATTTCTTACATACTGCTTGACTAAATTCTTTACAAAAATTGACTATATTCTATACAAAAAACACTTCACAAGGGTAAAAAGAGAAACAGAATCCGTTAGTCGCCTCTTACGACATGCTGGGGAGCATCGGGTAAATTCTTCCCCCTAACCCGCGGGGGGTTCTGTTAATGTGTCAATTATTAAACACAGTCAGCAAAGAGGCTGTAGTTTTTGGTTTCCGAACCGCAAAAGATGATGAAGGAGAAACCAATACTTGACATGGAAATTAGTCAAGTTAAAAGAAGAAAATAAAAACCACATAAAATATTGAAAAGCTTTGAACAGGAAAAGAACTGTATTTTGCGTGTGTATGTATCCTTTGTTAATTTTACTAGCCGGTGTGCACGCCTGAAATGCGTCCTTTAAATAATACGTGAGTTTGATCTGGTTGTCCTCATAGTTTCATGACTTATGAATGTAATATATATATTTGCAGACATAGGAACGTTGTAAAATTCTTTGTCGCTGCTGCTGTAGCTGCTGTTTCTGTTGTTGTTGTTGTTGTTGTTGTGATTTGTTGTTGTTGTTGTTGTCGGTCTTGTGTTCAGAGAATTCAATCATCTTACTGCTGTTGAGGGTAGTTTAAGCTGGGATTTGGGGAGAGACATATTGTAAATGTCTTTCACAAAACACACACACACACACACACACACACACACACACACACACACACACACACACACACACACACACACACACACACACACACACACACACACACACACACATAGACAGACAGACAGACATACACACGCACATACACACACACACACACACACACACACACACACACACACACACACATACACATACACACATACACACACACAATCTCAACACATAGGAATTAAAGTCTATTCATCCTGAGCGATGCTAATTCTGCTTGACCCTACTCGTGTCCCATGTGTTATTTTATACAAAATAAATATGTGCTGTTCACTCGGGACGGGCCGTTAACTTGTATTTGTCTTTTACGAAACCCATTGTTGAACACATTAGAAAGCATCACCGGAGCAAAATAATACTGCTTGTTTTTCACTCTTCTAGTGCTGCTTGTTTTTCACTCTTCTAGTGCTGCTTGTTTTTCACTCTTCTAGTGCTGCTTGTTTTTCACTCTTCTAGTGGTGCTTGTTTTTTACTCTTCTAGTGCTGCTTGTTTTTCACTCTTCTAGTGCTGCTTGTTTTTCACTCTTCTAGTGCTGCTTGTTTTTCACTCTTCTAGTGCTGCTTGTTTTTCACTCTTCTAGTGCTGCTTGTTTTTCACTCTTCTAGTGGTGCTTGTTTTTTACTCTTCTAGTGCTGCTTGTTTTTCACTCTTCTAGTGCTGCTTGTTTTTCACTCTTCTAGTGCTGCTTGTTTTTCACTCTTCTAGTGCTGCTTGTTTTTCACTCTTCTAGTGCTGCTTGTTTTTCACTCTTCTAGTGCTGCTTGTTTTTTACTCTTCTAGTGGTGCTTGTTTTTCACTCTTCTAGTACTGCTTGTTTTTCACTCTTCTAGTGCTGCTTGTTTTTCACTCTTCTAGTACTGCTTGTTTTTCACTCTTCTAGTGCTGCATGTTTTTCACTCTTCTAGTGCTGCTTGTTTTTCACTCTTCTAGTGCTGCTTGTTTTTCACTCTTCTAGTGCTGCTTGTTTTTCATTCTTCTAGTGCCAAATCCTTTTATTCCAAAGCTACATTTCATACATTTTTGTTTACAAATTCAAACAATTCTTTTTGTTCTTAATGGCTCTTTTCAAAAGCCGCTTGTGCATTTAATCTTTTGTGTTGGAAAAGCGAGAGTAAAGCATTGTGCTTAGGACAATACTCATCCCTTTCGAACTTTTTTTTTTTTTTGATTTATAAAAATCTGGCTTCTTTAGACCGTTGTTATCATAGAAAAACGAACGCGGCGAGGTCATAGAATTAAACATGAAAACAAATACCTCTTTAACTTGACAACGGGTATTGCGTTGAAAGCTCAAAAGCCGTTTAGAAATGAAATATAAATGTTAATGTGGCGAGCAAAATTATTATCATTTCAAGGATTTTTTTCTGAGACAAGATCTTTTTTTCAGGGATCAGGGATGTTTCTTTTTATTTTGCCAGTGATATTTCTATGTGCACAGATGACAGCATCATTAAAATATACAACTGCAAAAGGTAGGTTTGCTTTGTATTTGAGGATTTCTAGTAACCGCTATTCCTCGATGGCATTCTTGGCAAAAGTTAAAATCTACCTACAGTGATGCTATAAGCCGCCTACACATTTCTTTCACAGCAGTTACCAACTTTTCTTTTTCAACATTCGATAATTGTTTTTAAAAGAAAACAGAAGTATTTGATTAGGCCCTCCCGAACCAGTAACAACATTAATAGGGTTTAAGAAAACTCTATTGCGTTTGCTGATGCATGGCCTGAAGGGCATTCCAGTAACCAGAAAACACGCGAAGATTAACAGGTAAATCCTCTTATAGTAAAGCACGTCCAGCGCCGCTATTGCCAATAAATATTGTCTTTAATTGAGCCCAACGTTGTTTTTGCGCAGTTTTTTCTTTTACCGAAAACTGCGTGCAGCTAGCTTCCTGAAGTAGACTTCGTGAAACCGACTTCGCCCAATTAAAAGCAGGCTTCAGAAAGCGTTCATGACAAATGAATCGGTTTCCCGTCTGCGCAAAATCATAAGTGAATAATTGTATTAGAATCCTAAGCCTGTTATAATAGCAATAGCAGCAACAGCAACAGCAACAACAACAACAACAACAACAACAACAACAACAACAACAACAACAACAACAACAACAACAACAACAACAACAACAACAACACTGAAGTCAATGACACACTTTCAGAAGATCTATACTATCCGTCACACACCATAAACAACCTAGGCAGATTCGTTTAAGTGCAGATCTGGTTGAACGCAGTGGCACACGTTCAGAGGCACTTTTTCTTGTTTTTACAAGGACAGTATAATCTTTATAATTGAGTCTTTGAGTCTTCGAGGTTCTAGATAAAATCAACGGTATAAATCTATGAGCCTAGTGACAAAGTTTGAAAAGTTTTAAACACCTCAGCACCGCATTGTGTTGGCTGAAGAATGTTCTGGCATTACAGACAACGCTGTCAGTTAACGGGTTAATCCCGTCAGAATATAGCACGTGCAACGCGACCAGTGCCAATCAGACGGTATTGAGGTCAGTGAATGGACTCTGGGATTACGCAGCTTCGATTAGTCCCAACCCGATTTTCCTTTCCTTCTGTTTCCCTCCTGTCGGGGCAGTAAACCTCGTTTCCTCCCAAGTTCGTTTCCTGTATGGATGAAGCGGTGCATCCCGCTAGCGCTACGTGTCATTTGTGCTACGTATCGTTTGCGCTATTTTCTGTAGTGCTATCGACACAAATTGCCAAAAACAGTAGTGCTATCGGCACGTATTGCTATTGCCACAATTCACACATGTCATTATCACTACGTCTCAATATAACTACGTGTCGACATCACTATTTTTGAAAAACCACGTGTTGATAACGCTACGTGTCGATAGCACTATACTACATGTTCAAACGGCAGACACTTCCCTTTGTGTGTGCGTGTGAGTGTGTATATTTTGATTGAAACAGACATAAAACAAGGATTGGTCTAATGCACTCCATTGCTGCTAATTAGACAGGGGAAACTTGCCACCACAATATATTGAATAAAAACAGACAAAACAACAAGGATTGGTCTTGTTGTTTTGAAACAGATTACTTTCATATCGTTATGTTCCGTCTCAAATCAATTACCCTTCACTTCCTGTTGCTTTTCTTTGTACTTGAATGACAGATTATATTCTTTAAAAAACCCACAACGACGGCCCAACCATTTATCATGTCAAGCTATTGGCTTAAAACAGTTTTCTTAAAGATGGTCTGTAGTAATTTAGTGGAGAATTTAAGCGAGTCTTTCGATTTTATTTATTTTCTCTATTGCGCAGCAGTGAGCCACCTAAAGCTAAAGGTATATAAATCGTCGCTTACAACTTTGTTTGTTTGTTTGCTTAACGCCCAGCCGACCACGAAGGGCCATATCAGGGCGGCCGCTTACAACTAAATTACGGACATCGGATACTTGAGTAAAGTAAGAATACGCAGTCCGTGACTGACCTATTTTCTGTGCGCCAAGGTCTGTGAAACAATTCACTGAAATACATGTGGTGAGACGCAGATACACGTATCTATTTGAAAAGTCGAAATTCGTTTTCTTTTACGACGAACTTACATACATATATGAACTTAAATGAGGAATATTATCATTTCACACGACACATTTACATGTCTCCTTATACTTCTTAGCAACATTCGCATTTTTCGTAGATCATTTGCCTTCTTCAATCTAAATGTGCATAGTGTTGCATCAGTATAACGTGTGGATACGTTTCTATTTAAATTGGCAGAATTCGCATTCAGACTTATTTATTTGAAAGGACACAGTTTGGATAGAAAACCGTTCAAAAAGCACACCAAATACACCACTTATAATCCCATTGACTTAATCTGCACAGGCGCACGTCTCGTATTTGTTTGTGTCGTGAAATACGGAATGAGTCGCATGTCATCTCGCGCGGTTCTGCGCTAGGCTTAATATAAGTCCGGAGAGTGTCTGGTAACAGTGTGAGGGTCACCTTTGTCACAGGCTTATAACTCAAAAAGTGTTCGCTCTTTTCTAAAACGGTTTTCACCACTAGATAGAGCATTACAAACTCTTTAGAAAAATGTAAAAATATGAAAATCATGCAAAGGTGACATGCGACTCATTCCGTGGTGGAGGGTCACTATGATGTTGTCAACAGCAGGCGTATGACGTCAGTGAGGTCAGTGTTCAATCACTGAAGACGGTTGTTTTATCACTGTGGCCATTTACTCTTGATACATTATATGTTTTGCCTGAAGACGCGCGTCTTTGACCCAAACTCAAGTATTTTGTTTTTGCTAGTGACGTCTTTAAAAACCATTCAGATAAAAATGTATGTTAATCATCGTGAGGTGTCAAGGCCGGTCGTGCCTTGTCAGAGTGTTTGTCAAAACAATCGTGAATGCCCGACTTCTTCTTCAGCGTTCCAGAATGTTCTGGTTACGTGTGAGCTTGTTTGCCCATTTGGGCTCCCCAAACTATACTCTGAGAGCATAGTCAGCTTCACTCTGCTTTCGTTGAGTAGGCATGCTGGGTATTTTCGTGTTTCCATAACCCACCGAACTCTGACATGGATTACAGGATCTTTTCCGTGCGCACTTGGTCTTGTGCTTGCGTGTACACACGAAGGGGGATAAGGCACTAGCAGGTCTGCACATAAGTTGACCTGGGAGATCTGAAAAATCTCCACTCTTAACCCACCAGGCGGCAGCGACCGGGATTCGAACTCACGACCTCCCGATTAGGGGCTCCGCTCACATAATATGTAACTTCAGCAAGACCGACGACGCACTGCAACTTATCCCAGCCCGCTACACGTTGCATGAAAGGAAAACAGGCCAAGTACTCGGCATAATCCCTATCGCGGCATAAATCATAGGCAGTGCGTCGTCTGTGCCACTGAAACTGCGCAGGTATATTCTGCCCATTAGGATGCCGACGTATTACCACCACAGCACTGCGCCCGTCGTATGCCCGACATTGTGTATAGTTACATCAGGTTCACTATCATAGCAAAACGGCTCCTTTCATAAAATCATTAAGCTGTCAGTGTAAAATGATTGAGTGTCTGTAAGTCAGTCTCATGTTATGCTGTGAGTTAAATTGATACAGTATCCTATGTCAGAGGCAGTATTTCTTCAAGTTTTCTCTTGTAAATATCATTTTTGTGTGTTTAATTTTGTTACTTCTGATTTCTGTGATTAGATAGTTATGTGCAGACCTACTTGTGACATTTCCCCCTTCGTGTGTACACGCAAGCACAAGACCAAGTGCGCACGGAAAAGATCCTGTAATCCATGTCAGAGTTCGGTGGGTTATGGAAACACGAAAATACCCAGCATGCCTACTCAACGAAAGCAGAGTGAAGCTGACTATGCTCTCAGAGTATAGTTTGGGGAGCCCAAATGGGCAAACAAGCTCACACGTAACCAGAACATTCTGGAACGCTGAAGAAGAAGTCGGGCATTCACGATTGTTTTGACAAACACTCTGACAAGGCACGACCGGCCTTGACACCTCACGATGATTAACATACATGTTTATCTGAATGGTTTTTAAAGACGTCACTAGCAAAAACAAAATACTTGAGTTTGGGTCAAAGACGCGCGTCTTCGGGCAAAACATATAATGTATCAAGAGTAAATGGCCACAGTGATAAAACAACCGTCTTCAGTGATTGAACACTGACCTCACTGACGTCATACGCCTGCTGTTGACAACATCATAGTGACCCTCCACCACGGAATGAGTCGCATGTCACCTTTGCATGATTTTCATATTTTTACATTTTTCTAAAGAGTTTGTAATGCTCTATCTAGTGGTGAAAACCGTTTTAGAAAAGAGCGAACACTTTTTGAGTTATAAGCCTGTGACAAAGGTGACCCTCACACTGTTACGGTCTTGCTGAAAAATGGCATTGCGTTCAGTTTCATTATGTGAGTTCGACAGCTACTTAACTAAATGTTGTATTTTCGCCTTACGCGACTTGTTTTTACCTCTCAACACATGAACCCAAAGTGTGTGCGTGCTTGCGTGCGTGTGCATGCATTAGTGCGTGCGTGCTTGTGTGTGCGTGCTTGCATGCGTGAGTGCATGGGTGCGTGCGTTCGTGCGTGCTTGTACCGCCCTCCCCCCAATGCAAAGAACAAGTTCACATTCCCCATGTTTCTCACAGAAGCTGAAGAAATGCTTGAACATCACAACACTCACACCTCAAACATCGTCCTCATCGGCGACTTCAACATACAATTCGACCAGCCACAGAACACCGACACAAGACAGACGATGGACCTTCTTGACTGTCACGACCTCAAACAGCATGTAGACGCTCCCACACGCAAAACACACATCATTGACTGGATTGTCACCCATGAGTCCACTGACCTGGTGTACGACATCCTGCTGAATGACTACCTCAGATCCGATCACTCTGCAGTTTTGTTCTCTCTTAAAATGGCCAAACCATCCAAACAGAAAAAGCGCGTAGTCCGCCGTAACCTCAAAGAAGTTAACACTGACACATTTCGCGCAGAAGCAGCCCGCCGACTGCTTGATCCTCCGGTATCCTCAGACCCTGTACGTCATTACGACTCCACTCTCAGCACACTTCTCGATGAACATGCGCCCGCAAAAACCAAACTCATCATAGATAGGCCTTCTGCACCCTGGATCACAGCTGAAGTTAAGTATGCAAAACAGTTGCGTCGCCGAGCAGAGAGGAAGTCGCGAACCTCAAAGCTGGTAGTTGACAGACAGATTTACAACAAGCAAAAGGAACATGTTCAGACACTCATCGCAGACGCCAAACAATCGCACTACAGCACCAAAATCTGTGAAACAACCTCTGCCAAAACACTCTTCTCCACAATGAATGACCTTCTTGGCTGCTCTTCTGCTTCTCCCTTGCCCAACAACATTGACCCCTCCAAACTGTCTCAAGCTTTCTCTGATTACTTCCATAACAAGATCCAAACCATCCGTGACAAACTAGACAAAATCCCACACCAAAACTCTGAAACTCCTCCTGCATTTACAGGCACTCCCTTCACACACGTTCAGCCTCTCACTCTCACTGACCTGGAGAAAGTCCTCAAAGAAATGACCTTGAAAACCTGTGACCTTGACCCTCTTCCCACACAACTCTACTCTGACTGTCTTCCTGAACTCCTCCCTTCTATTCTCAAAATCATCAACACTTCTCTGCAAACAGGCACTGTCCCCAACTCCTTTAAGACTGCTATTGTCAAACCTCTACTGAAGAAACCATCGCTTGACCCAAACACCCTCAGCAACTACCGCCCTGTCTCAAACCTTTCCTTCATTTCCAAACTCCTTGAAAGAGTCGTCCTGAAACAACTCAACTCTCACCTTCTTTGCAACAATCTTCTCTCTCCGCTTCAATCTGCCTATCGTCCTCACCACTCCACCGAAACTGCCCTTCTCAAAATCACTAATGATCTCCTCCTTGCCACTGACCAAGCTGAAATCTCTGCCGTTGCTCTACTTGATCTATCAGCGGCCTTTGACACAGTCGACCACAACATCCTCCTTCAACGCCTTCAGCACACCTTTGGTATCCATAGCACAGCTCTTTCTTGGTTCTCTTCTTATCTTACCGACCGCTACCAGACTGTTTCGATTGACAAACTGAACTCTGACCCCATCAGGCTTGAGTGCGGAGTCCCTCAGGGCTCAGTCCTTGGGCCTGTACTATTTACTCTCTACACTCAACCTCTTGACCACATCCTTGACCGACACAACGTTCTCCACCACTCTTTTGCCGACGACTCTCAACTTCACAACAGCTCTTCCCCTGACCAGTCTGAATCTCTTCTTTCCTCTATCTCTGACACTATCACTGACGTGCAGAATTGGATGACAGAAAACAAACTTCAGCTCAATAGCAACAAAACTGAAGCTATCCTAATAGGCACTACATCCAAACTCTCCAAAGCCACCTCCGACTCTCTTCAACTCTCTGACTCTTCTGTCCCTCTGTCTTCTGCTGTCAAAAACCTCGGAGTCACTCTAGACAACACCCTTTCCATGAAACAACACATCTCTTCTGTCTCTCGCACCTGCTACTTCCAACTCCGCCGCATCGCCACTATCCGCAAATACCTCACCACAGATGCTACCGCCAAACTGGTCACTTCCACCATTCTCTCACGTCTTGACTATTGTAACTCTCTCTTGGCGGGTCTTCCCTCTTCTTCTATCTCTCGTCTCCAACGCATTCAAAATAGCTCTGCCCGTCTTGTCCTACGAAAGAAAAAGAGAGATCATATCACCCCCCTCCTAAATCAGCTCCACTGGTTGCCCGTTCCTGCCCGTATCACATACAAAATCAACACTCTCACCTACAAATGCCTCCATGGTCTCGCCCCTGCCTATCTCTCCGACTCTCTTTCTCTCTATGTCCCTTCACGAACACTCAGATCATCTGCCGACTCCCTCAAGCTCAACATCCCCCACACCAAACTCAAAACAGCAGGTCAACGCTCATTTTCTTTCCAAGCACCTAGCCAATGGAACACACTACCTCTCCCCCTCCGCCAACAACAGTCCCTCGAATCATTCAAATCTGCACTCAAGACATTCCTTTTTTCCAAATAATCCATGCATTATACACTGCCCACCCCATCCCACCCTGAATAACTGTACATATTTTAATGTTTGATGGTGTGTGTGTGTGCTAGTGACTTTAAGTCTCCGTGTGTGTGAACGAGTGTATGTGCGCCTTGAGTCGCCTGTTGGTGAGATATGTGCGCGTTATAAATATTCGTATTATTGTGTGTGTGCGTGCTTGCATACAGTCATGTGTGTGTGTGCATGGGTGCGTGCGTGTGTGCATGGGTGTGTGCGTGTGTGTGTGTGTGTGTGTGTGTGTGTGTGTGTGTGTGTGTGTGTGTGTGTTCTCGTTACAGTCTGTACACTAAAAGGTAATCAAATTCGCATACTCAATTTTTAAGTCGACTCTGGATTAGATAGAGACTTGACAGAAGATTCTACAGATTTGTAAATGACCTGCTCAACTGTTTACGATGTCTTGCTTTCTCGCGATCCAGTGCTCTCCGCTCATTGGTCCGGTGTTCCATCCAAGCCTTGCTTAATACTTTCTGTCTATCCAGGTAGGCAGATTACTCCTGGTCGGGTTGTTTCATCCTTTTCTTGTATTCCATGCCTCGCTGGGCAACTGACTTTGTTTTCGGGGCGGCCGCGGTCTTAACACAAGGGCGCCGTTCGCGAAGTTCAGAAAACGGCCTGGATGATTTGGAATTGGTTTAAACAGAACTTTATTCAATTTTAATCATGACAAGAACAATGCATGGATGATTACATACTCAAGCATATAATGCTTATTTTAAGCAATCATAGTAATTACAAAACAAGGGTTAGCATGATGGCGGAATAAATACATTAACTCATTTCAGGAAACGAAGAAACAAAACAAAAACAAAACAGATACACAGACAAGCAGAAAATGGGAAGGGGTTGGTGATACAGGAGGTGGGGAAAGGGCACGAGAGAACAGGAATAGGAGTTAAGCCCGCCACCGACCACAGCCGAACCACGCCGAACCAGCTCGATGATTTGGAATTCTGTTCCATTACTATTTCTTCCTGGTCATCTCAAGAGAGTGATGAAGAATACGCATTTGTCGATAATTAAAGCACGTAATCAATCTTCTAAAACAGTGGTTTTAATGACATAAATGGTGTTTGGATGGACAAATGACGTCGTGTGTCTAGCGTGACCTGTGGCGACAAATTGTTCCGTTACACCATAATACAAATTCCTTTCTATGTTTTCTTTTCAAAAAGTGTCATGGTGAAGCATTCATTTGATTTGCTTTCGACTGCTAGCAAAAAAATTAAAGAAATTCAAAACTTTGTAGAAAAAAAATGAAATGTGATAAAAAAAAGTGTCTAGCGTGACATTGTGACGACCAAGCTTAAATAAGCCAGAAATGGTACCAAACTTCAAAATATAGTGGCTATTTTCAGATTTTTTCCTTTTCATAGTGAGTTTCTGTTCAAAACTGGTTCTTTTGTGTATGTAGTTAAACAACAACTTTTTTTTATAGCTTTTTTGAAGTTTGAGTTTTTGTGACGACAAATGTCACGCTAGACACGCAATTTTCAAACTTTAATATTTTCTATAAAAAGCGGACAAATGGGAGGAAAAACACAGAACTATGTATTGGGGTTTATGCAATCATTATTGGTTTCAGTCCAACTGCCCTGAAAAAAGCTTATTAGCATTTTTTCTAAAACTATCGAGAGTACTCAAACACATTGTCAAAATACGTCCCTAAAAAGCACTAATTTGCGTAATGAATGAGGAGCAGAATTGTAACTGTTTATAGCTAGTCTTTGGTTTTTCTCTGCGATGATATGTATTCATTAATCTCTCAGAAAAACCAAAAGTTCCATCTGAGTGTACATTCAGTAACTAGTTACAAAACTTATACAATACCTAGCGTACCCACAGCACCTTTTGACATTGACATTCGAATCCCGGTCGCTGCCGCCTGGTGGGTTAGGAGTGAGATTTTTCCAATCTCCCAGGTCAACTTATGTGCAGACCTGCTAATGACTTAACCCCCTTCGCGTGTACACGCAAGCACAAGACCAAGTGCGCATGGAAAAGATCCTGTAATCCACGTCGGAGTTCAGTGGGTTATGAAAACACGAAAATACCCAGCATGCCTGCTCAACGAAAGCGGAGTGAAGCTGACTATGCTCTCAGAGTATAGTGTGGGGAACCCAAATGGGCAAACGAGCTCACACGTAACCAGACAATTGTGGAACGCTGAAGAAGAAGAAAGAAGGCTCACCATCTCAGATCTGACCAGTCTTTTAAAATAGACACATACTAAATTATCCTCTTCAGTGCAGCGTGGGACCTTTTTTTTAATTTTTTTTTTAAAGAAATATGTTCTTAAAAAGCCACCAGTGACTTTTAGGAAGTTGATTCATCAAAATCTTCCCATTATGCACAGAAAGAGATGACAGTATCGTCCAAGTCGAAGGATGGCCTTATCCCCTATAATTATCAGGATGTGGATTTTATGCGTATGCCCAAGTAAAATAGGGTCCCGGGTAGCTCAGTTGGAAGAGCACTGGACTTGTGATCCTATGGTCGCAGGTTCGAATCCGGGCCGGGACAGACACGGGTCAACCTTTATGTGCAGACACCGATACGGTATCCATGTCCCACCCCCGTGTCACCACTACGGCACATCAAAGACCTGCCATAAATGCTGGTGGCTGCATACACCTAAACACGCAGACACCTGGGTAGCGAGACTCTGTTGCTGCTAGCTTTCCATTGGGAGGAGGCGACCCGTATTTCCCAGCGATGGGACAATAAAGTAATGACAAGAAAAAAGAAAACAAGTCGCGTAAGGCGAAAATACAACATTTAGTCAAGCTGTCGAACTCACAGAATGAAACTGAACGCAATGCAATTTTTCAGCAAGACCGTATACTCGTAGCATCGTTAGTCCACCGATCATGGAAAAGGCAGTGAAATTGACAAGAAGAGCGGGGTAGTAGTTGCGCTGAGAAGGATAGCACGCTTTTCTGTACCTCTCTTCGTTTTAACTTTCTGAGCGTGTTTTTAATCCAAACATATCATATCTATATGTTTTTGGAATCAGGAACCGACAAGGAATAAGATGAAAGTGTTTTTAAATTGATTTCGACAATTTAATTTTGATCATAATATTTATATTTTTAATTTTTAGAGCTTGTTTTTAATCCAAATATAACATATTTATATGTTTTTGGAATCAGAAAATGATGAAGAATAAGATGAAGGTAAATTTGGATCGTTTTATAATTTTTTAATTTTTTTTACAATTTTCAGATTTTTAATGACCAAAGTCATTAATTAATTTTTAAGCCACCAAGCTGAAATGCAATACCGAAGTCCGGCCTTCGTCGAAGATTGCTTGGCCAAATTTTCAATCAATTTGATTGAAAAATGAAGGTGTGACAGTGCCGCCTCAACTTTTACAAAAAGCCGGATATGACGTCATCAAAGGTATTTATCGAACAAAAGAAAAATAGTCCGGGAATATCATTCCCAGGAACTCTCATGTAAAATTTCATAAAGATCGGTCCAGTAGTTTGGTCTGAATCGCTCTACACACACACACTCACAGACACACACACATACACCACGACCCTCGTCTCGATTCCCCTCGTCTTCGTTTCATGTGTGTATTATAGTAGGGACTAGCAGTAAGAAAGGACCATATGGACCTAATGCTATCATCCCTCGGTAATAAAGTTTTCGAGTTCGAGTGCGAGTTCGAGTTTCCCCTCTATGTTAAAACATTTAGTCAAAACTTGACTAAATGTAACAAGTCGCGTAAGGCGAAAATACAATATTTAGTCAAGTAGCTGTCGAACTCACAGAATGAAACTGAACGCAGCAAGACCGTATACTCGTAGCATCGTCACTCCACCGCCCGTGGCAAAGGCAGTGCCCGTGGAATTGACAAGAAGAGCGGGGTATTCGTTGCGCTAAGAAGGATAGCACGCTTTTCTGTACCTCTCTTCGTTTTAACTTTCTGAGCGTGTTTTTAATCCAAACATATCATATCTATATATTTTTGGAATCAGGAACCGACAAGGAATACGATGAAAGTGTTTTTAAATTGATTTCGAAAAAAAAAATTTGATAATAATTTTTATATATTTAATTTTCAGAGCTTGTTTTTAATCCAAATATAACATATTGATATGTTTTTGGAATCAGCAAATGATGGAGAATAAGATAAACGTAAATTTGGATCGTTTTATAAATTTTTAATTTTTTTTACAATTTTCAGATTTTTAATGACCAAAGTCATTAATTAATTTTTAAGCCACCAAGCTGAAATGCAATACCGAACCCCGGGCTTCGTCGAAGAGTACTTGACCAAAATTTCAACCAATTTGGTTGAAAAATGAGGGCGTGACAGTGCCGCCTCAACTTTCACGAAAAGCCGGATATGACGTCATCAAAGACATTTATCAAAAAAATGAAAAAAACGTTCGGGGATTTCATACCCAGGAACTCTCATGTCAAATTTCATAAAGATCGGTCCAGTAGTTTAGTCTGAATCGCTCTACACACACACACACACAGACACACACACAGACACACACACGCACATACACCACGACCCTCGTTTCGATTCCCCCTCGATGTTAAAATATTTAGTCAAAACTTGACTAAATATAAAAAGAACAAGTCGCGTAAGGCGAAAATACAATATTTAGTCAAGTAGCTGTCGAACTCACAGAATGAAACGCAATGCCATTTTACTCGTAGCATCGTCAGGCCACCGCTCATGGCAAAGGCAGTGAAATTGACAAGAAGAGCGGGGTAGTAGTTGCGCTAAGAAGGATAGCACGCTTTTTTGTACCTCTCTTTGTTTTAACTTTCTGAGCGTGTTTTTAATCCAAACATATCATATCTATATGTTTTTGGAATCAGGAACCGACAAGGAATAAGATGAAAGTGTTTTTAAATTGATTTCGACAATTTAATTTTGATAATAATTTTTATATATTTAATTTTCAGAGCTTGTTTTTAATCCGAATATAACATATTTATATGTTTTTGGAATCAGCAAATGATGGAGAATAAGATAAACGTAAATTTGGATCGTTTGATAAATTTTTATTTTTTTTTACAATTTTCCGATTTTTAATGACCAAAGTCATTAATTAATTTTTAAGCCACCAAGCTGAAATGCAATACCGAACCCCGGGCTTCGTCGAAGATTACTTGACCAAAATTTGAACCAATTTGGTTGAAAAATGAGGGCGTGACAGTGCCGCCTCAACTTTCACGAAAAGCCGGATATGACGTCATCAAAGACATTTATCCAAAAAATGAAAAAAACGTTCGGGGATTTCATACCCAGGAACTCCCATGTCAAATTTCATAAAGATCGGTCCAGTAGTTTGGTCTGAATCGCTCTACACACACACACAGACACACACACACACACACACACACACACACACACACACACACATACACCACGACCCTCGTCTCGATTCCCCCCTCTACGTTAAAATATTTAGTCAAAACTTGACTAAATATAACAAGTCGCGTAAGGCGAAAATACAATATTTAGTCAAGTAGCTGTCGAACTCACAGAATGAAACTGAACGCAATGCCATTTTACTCGTAGCATCGTCAGGCCACCGCTCATGGCAAAGGCAGTGAAATTGACAAGAAGAGCGGGGTAGTAGTTGCGCTAAGAAGGATAGCACGCTTTTCTGTACCTCTCTTTGTTTTAACTTTCTGAGCGTGTTTTTAATCCAAACATATCATATCTATATGTTTTTGGAATCAGGAACCGACAAGGAATAAGATGAAAGTGTTTTTAAATTGATTTCGACAATTTAATTTTGATAATAATTTTTATATATTTAATTTTCAGAGCTTGTTTTTAATCCGAATATAACATATTTATATGTTTTTGGAATCAGCAAATGATGGAGAATAAGATAAACGTAAATTTGGATCGTTTTATAAATTTTTATTTTTTTTTACAATTTTCAGATTTTTAATGACCAAAGTCATTAATTAATTTTTAAGCCACCAAGCTGAAATGCAATACCGAAGTCCGGGCTTCGTCGAAGATTACTTGACCAAAATTTCAACCAATTTGGTTGAAAAATGAGGGCGTGACAGTGCCGCCTCAACTTTCACGAAAAGCCGGATATGACGTCATCAAAGACATTTATCAAAAAAATGAAAAACACGTATGGGGATATCAATCCCAGGAACTCTCATGTCAAATTTCATAAAGATCGGTCCAGTAGTTTGGTCTGAATCGCTCTACACGCACGCACGCACACACACACACACACACACACACACACACACACACACACACATACACCACGACCCTCGTTTCGATTCCCCCTCGATGTTAAAATATTTAGTCAAAACTTGACTAAATATAAAAAGTTATGCCTTATCCTATTTAAAATCCTTTCCAGATATAACCTGAATTCGTTCACGGGAAAGACTGCGCAGAACGTATATAGGTTTACGTCTATTTGTCAACGTATTCGCAAGCATAGTTTTACCTAATAATATTTACTTTCTCTCGAATTGATTATTCTTACGATGAGTTTATACTACTAAGCGGTGACATTTTAGTGAGCCAGTCATGAAGTCAAATTTTGTTTCTTGCCAGAGTTGTCTTGTGGCACGACCTTTTGTTTTGAAATATGTGCAAACGTATTTTCATCCGCTTCTGTCAAAATAATGAGTGTTTAATTGTCGGATATCAAAACTCAAATATGTAATGTTTCAGAGTCGACATCATAAAGTCAGCCAATGGCTCCTTTTTCAAGTAAATCTGATCCTTCTCCCGGTGAAATACAAAAAAACTTATCTTCTGCGCAAATCACATTAGTTGCATCGTGATCATGTTTATCAAAGAAATCGTTTCTTCGTGACTGTAAACTAATTAATCTTTCTCTTTACTACTTTGTCGAATTACCTAATTATCTTAAAGGCCAACATCCACAAGAATTTTTCTCCTGGAGCGACCTAAACTTGAACCCGAGGCAGTTCGCCAAAAAGAACCGCCGATCACGAGAAAAGCATGCGTATCGCATGCGAGACGATTTGCAAGCCAGCCCGCGCAGCAGCGGGTGGGGATTTGGTCTCGGCAAAGAAACAAACAATGCAGTGTTTGATCTCGGTGAGACTGAAAGAGAGACAGAGAGCACGAGAGAGAGCGACAGGGACACAGTGATTCAAGGCGCACAACTCTAGTAAAGTTGTCGTAGCACGTCCGGCCGCCTATGGCCAAAGTGATCCGGGTTCGATTCCCGGCATGTGTGGTCTATGTTTTTTTTTGTTTTTTTTAATTCTTGTTTACTATTGTTTATTATGAACGTTTTAATGTTTTATTTTACTCTAATAATTTTTTTAATTGTGTAAAATAAATTTTTTTTTTTTTTGAATCCACGTGCACAAGACAAAAACTTTCATACTGGGGGAGCGAGCCAGTCTGAAGAGTACTCGGGTCCAGTGCCAGCGTTTTTACATTTAGTCAAGTTTTGACTAAATGTTTTAACGTAGAGGGGGGAATCGAGACGAGGGTCGTGGTGTATGTGTGTGTGTGTGTGTGTGTGTGTGTGTGTGTGTGTGTGTGTGTCTGTGTGTGTCTGTGCGTGTGTGTGTGTGTAGAGCGATTCAGATAAACTACTGGACCGATCTTTATGAAATTTGACATGAGAGTTCCTGGGTATGATATTCCCATCCTTTTTTTCATTTTTTTGATAAATGTCTTTGGTGACGTCATATCCGGCTTTTCGTGAAAGTTGAGGCGGCACTGTCACGCTCTCATTTTTCAACCAAATTGGTTGAAATTTTGGCCAAGCAATCGTCGACGAAGGCCGGGGTTTGGTATTGCATTTCAGCTTGGTGGCTTAAAAATTAATTAAGGACTTTGGTCACTAAAAATCTGAAAATTGTAAAAAAAATCATTTTTTTCTAAAACTATCCACATTTACGTTCATCTTATTCTCCATCATTTGCTGATTCCAAAAACATATAAATATGTTATATTTGGATTAAAAACAAGCTCTGAAAATTAAATATATAAAGATTATTATCAAAATTAAATTTTCGAAATTAATTTAGAAAGCACTTTCATCTTATTCCTTGTCGGTTCCTGATTCCAAAAACATATAGATATGATATGTTTGGATTAAAAACACGCTCAGAAAGTTAAAACAAAGAGAGGTACAGAAAAGCGTGCTATCCTTCTGAGCGCAACTGCTACCCCGCTCTTCTTGTCAATTTTACTGTCTTTGCCGTGAGCGGGTGACTGACGATGCTACGAGTATACGGTCTTGCTGCGTTGCATTGCGTTCAGTTTCATTCTGTGAGTTCGACAGCTACTTGACTAAATTTTGTATTTTCGCCTTACGCGACTTGTTTATAATTTCGCTTCACGCGACTTTTTATTTATGTATCCAAAACATCATAGAACGTGGTACAATGCATGAAAACAACGCCGACAGTAAACAAGATGTTATCTGGGCAGTACATTGGGTTGAACTAAAAGAATTCTGCTGAGAATGTACAAAAGAACAAGTCGCGTAAGGCGAAAATAGTTTCATTCAGTTTCAGCGTGGTGGCTTAAAAATTAATTAATGACTTTGGTCATTAAAAATCTGAAAATTGTAAAAAAAAATATTTTTTTTATAAAACCATTCAAATTTACGTTCATCTTATTCTCCATTATTTTCTGATTCCAAAAACATATAAATATGTTATATTTGGATTAAAAACAAGCTCTGAAAATTAAATATATAAAAATTATTATCAAAATTAAATTGTCGAAATCAATTTAAAAACACTTTCATCTTATTCCTTGTCGGTTCCTGATTCGTGAAAGCGAAATTACAACATTTAGTCAATCTGTCGAACCCACAGAATAAAACTGCACGCACTGCAGTGTTTTCAGTCACGAGAATAAAACAGCTTCGTCAATCCACGAGGGCCCCAAAGGGGGGGTATCATCACGATCACGGGAAGGGAAATTTTAGCTTTCACGATCACAGTTACCTTGATTTTTGTTTTCACGATCACGAAGACCAGTGGCAAATCACGGTCACGGTAAAAGTTGCAGGTACAGAAAGCACGTGTCAAAGTAAACACAACCACACAGTAATTCGCTCCTCTGGATCTATTGTTTATTCAACACAAAGTGACAACTGTTGCACTTTTTTATTTTACTTTTTTTGAATTCTCTTTCATACACACATAGAAATGCATATCGATTCATGATTTGTAATCAGTAACAAGAATGTTGTTTTCATTGTTTTTTCTCTCGCTCTCTCTCATACAAACACTCACAGGAATATACACTCCAGGGGCGGAGCAGTTAAGCCAGAGGGGGGGGGGGGGGGTGGGGTGTTACAACCTGGGGGCTTAGCCAAAAGCTGAAGAGTTTTAGCTATTTTATGAACAATTTATGGCTTAACCTTGATTTTAAACATGATCAACTGGTGTCAGCAGCCACTCATTATTTCTTTTAAAGTTAGTGTTAATTTATTTTATTTTTTTTGACAGCCGGGGGGGGGTGGGTTCCGGAACCCCTGTAACCCCCCCCCCCCCCCCCAATCCGCCCCTGCACTCATACACATTCAACTCCCACACCCTCACTCACACACATGAATATATACTTGCACAATTTCACATTTCCAGAGCTAAATCTTTTAAACCCATTTTCTCAAAAACTATTGGGTGGATTGAAATTAAAGTACATGTATGTGTGATGGTAGAGTCTATAATAACAAAATCCCCAACGAACATGACTTTGATCGACTTTGACATGAGGATCAAGTGACCCAAACTGGCACGTCTCCCCGCCATAGTTCCTGAATTTAACCAATTGTTGATAAGTTTACAGGCGCTAAAATAAATCCAAGCTTAATGCAAAGAATTAAGCTACAATTAGAATCTATGCCAAGCGTGTCCACGTTGCTGGGATGAAAAACACATTTCTAGTTTTGGTTTTGGCTACACGCAGACTCGATCAGACTCGAGCCAGTCGAGGTCACACTGAGCGAGTGACAGCCGGACGTGGCAATGTCGACAATGTCAATGATCTCAATCAAACTCAAAGATCTTGAACAAATTTCAAGATCTTTGCCTACATTCAGAACAGTCATAGAGCAACATAGACAGGGCCGGACTAGGGGGGGGGGAGGGGGGGTACAGGGGTTGCGCAACCCCCCTCCCCCCTGACTTAAGCATGTACCTCCCAAACGCATTTTTTTTTTGGTGGGGAGGGAGGGGGGCGGGGTTGCATCTGGATCATCATGAAATCCGAGGAGAAATCGCACCTCTCACCCCCTTTCAAAAGACATTTTTCTTCAACGATTTTTGTGATGAAAAGTATGAGTCCTTACAATCTCAATTCTTCTTCATTGCCTATACAGCTTGCTGTCGAATTTACCTTTTTCGTTCAAGGAGAGGCTTCCTTTTCCTCCAGAAACATCAAAAACCGTTCAGCTTCAAGGGGGCAACCCCCACAAAGGGGCTTTGCCCCCTGGACCCGCATCTGTAACCCCACCCCCTAGTACTTACCTAGTCCGGCCCTGATAGATCAACATACCTTGACATTTCGTCTTCGGAAAGACGGACCCGTAGCCTGACCTTTCCACCAAGGAAGGCATTCTCGCCGCCTGCTTTGGTCTGGCTTGAATCCACAAAATATAACAGAAGTTCGATGACAGTACCGCTGCACGCCATTTTTGATCTTCGAATTCGAATTTGACTGAATGCACTCAAAACTTTAGCACGAAGCCCTTCCATTGGATGAAGTTTGGCAGACTTTTGTAATTCGCCTTCTGATTCGATCTCTTTTTTGTGTGATTGGTTCTCTTAAAGGGAAGCAATCGCTGTCAAAATCATATTTCTGAATTGTGTTGTTGCTTCCCTTCAATCGGGATTGGCTCCTTGACGAATAGAGGATCATTGAGTGATACAGCTGTGAAAAATGTACGTTGAAAATAAAATGCTTTGCAAAAATGCCCATCACGATCACGAAAACAAATGACGATCACGATCACGAGACTTGATTTTTTTGTCATCACGGATCACGGGCAAAGTCCCATCACGATCACAGAAATGGAAATTTTGGCAATCACGGTCACAGAAAGGTCAAAAAACGCCAATCACGATCACGATTTTAAACCCTTTGGGGCCCTCATCCACGCGGCAAGGAAGTCGCTCAATTTTTGCGTGCAACACGAAGTAAACAGACATGCAAGAATAGCGACGGGTTCAAGTTTAGGTCGCTCCAGGAGAAAAATTCTTGTGGATGTTGGCCTTTAAACATTTTGTTTGTTTGTTTGTTTGCTTAACGCCCAGCCGACCACGAAGGGCCATATCAGGGCGGTGCTGCTTTGACATTTAACGTGCGCCACACACAAGACATAAGTCGCAGCACAGGCTTCATGTCTCACCCAGTCACATTATTCTGACACCGGACCAACCAGTCCTAGCATTAACCCCACAATGCCAGACGCCAGGCGGAGCAGCCACTAGATTGCCAATTTTAAAGTCTTAGGTATGACCCGGCCGGGGTTCGAACCCACGACCTCCCGATCACGGGGCGGACGCCTTACCACTAGGCCAACCGTGCCGGTCTATCTTAAACATCCTCCCGGTGAAAAAAACGTATCTTCTGCGCAAATCACATTAGTTACATATTTATCATTTTTATCAAACATATCGCTGCTTCGTGACTGTAAATTCATCTCTCTTTCTCTTTATTACTTTGTCGAATTAGCCAATATCCTGAACATCCTCCCGGTGAAATACAAAAAGCTTATCTTCTGCACAAATCTCAGTTGTTCCATATTTTTCATTTTTATCAAACAAATCGCTGCTTCGTGATTGTAAATTCATCCATCTTTCTCTTTCCTACTTTGTCGAATTAGCCAATTATCTTGAGTCGCGTCAACAATCTTCAAGGCTGCTGGCATTGTCTTCCAGCCAATGGTGTGTCGTCAAGAAACATGCAGGCACCGTCAGGTTTACGACCAGTGACGCCTCCTTTCGCAACCAGCAAATCGATGTCTCCTCTCGTACGTTCAACTGTCACCAGTCTTAGTACCTACACCACTTGAACTCTCAGACTGTGGTTAAGCCCAGGTCCCACTGTGACGAATTTTGACGGCGAACTACAACGATTTGTTATTTGTGGAGAACATCGCCGAGGTCGTTGTGGTTCGTATTACTCCGTTCTTGTTCGGCCGGTTTTCAGCAATCATTCGTGGCAAACATCGTTTCGGCAAAATCGTAGTTACTCGTTGTGGTTCACCAACATATTCGTGATAGTGGGACCTTAGCCTTACCGCCGTGCAGTGCCGTAGTGCTGTGCTGCGTATTCACTGCCGTGCTGCGACGCGGCAAGGCTTGCGGCGGACGTTAAAAAGCGCCGACATCAGCGCAGTGTCCTTACAGCTGATGTTCTAAGTCAGAGGCAGGACTTGGGTGGTTTGTGTGCGGCGCGCGCACGCTCATCGGCAACGACTTCGTGTCCCACGTGCAATTACAACTCTGTGTTTCCTTGAAGACTTTGTGTTCCACCAGTAACAAGGACTTCGTGTTTTGCTCGTGTTCAGCGAGCAATAAAGACATCTTGTTTCTCCATACGGCAAAAGTAATACTTCTTGTTTAAAGTGTGACAACCACTCCTTGGTTCTAATGCGGTAAAGACGTTGTGTATCCCCCGCAATAAAGGACTTAGTGTTTCATTAGTGTTCGACAAGCAATAAAGACATTTTCTTTTTTCTGCATACGGCAAATAATACCTTGTTTAAAGTGTGACAAAAACTTGTTTCCCGTGCGGTAAAGACGTTGTGTACCACCCGCAATTAAGGACGTAATGTTTCACATTCGGTCAAGACTTCCTATAACATGCGTAATTAAGACTCCGTTTTGGTAAAGATTTTGTGTTTCACGTGCATCTGCACAATTGTGTGCTACTGCGGATTCTTCCCTGTACATTGTCGTATTCCCTCCTTTCCCCCAGTGGGATTTGAACCATTTGCGGTGTGAGTGCAGACGTGTAGCTTCTAGCTATTACTGCTTGATTGTTTTTGCTCACTGTGTTAGTCTTGCTGCGTTGGGTTCAGTTTCAGGGTGCGGTAATATCATTGCGTTGGTGCCTGTGAGAGAAACACAAACTTGACTTGCCAAAAGTGCGACAATTAGAACTCAGTTTCCTGAGCGAATTGTGTACGTTTGCTGTGTGCATTTGGAGCGGGCGGAAAATAGTGTAATACGCTCAAGTGAAAATGTTGTTGTCTTGCATTCACGGACGGAACATTTGAAAGAAAATCAGGTAGGTCATTTTTCACTTTTTTCTTGGACTATTGTATTGTCCTTGTCAAGAAAGCGGGTAGCTTGTCAGTTTCTTTCTGTCATTGTTTCTGCCTTTTGTCTTTCTGTCTTTCTTTATTTTTTGGGGGGCAGTATAAAACTCTTTCTGTTGATAAGCGACTGTGGTTTATATGAATTTGTTTAGTTTTCTTTGTTTATTTCATGGCTTTTGAGGCTTTTCCCATTTATTGATAAATGTTGCTAGTTTATATGAGAAATTGGGGGAACAGCAGCAAAAAACACAACAACAACAACAACAACAACAACAACAACAACAACAACAACAACAACAACAAAAACAACAACAACAACACAACAAACGTAAAAGAGCAAAACAACGTAAAACAACGGCTCCCGTTTGTCTGTAACTTTTCGACGTGCATCTCATTAATATTGGCCCGAATAATTGGACATAATCTGCAACTGGCAATACAGTTTCTACGTGCAATTGTGTCACGTTTCAATATATCACTCAAGGTGATTATGAACCGGTTAATTACTACTAATTAACTAACCACACCACGATCCACTCTCGCAGGCATACAATTAAATAGAGTCAACAAAAGTATAAGTTTCAGACGCCTGTTTATGTATAAACTCTCCACCTCCCTCGAGCCTTCACTCAAAATATGTTCCTTTTACGTTCTCAACACGTAAAAAACCAGTGTTCACTGACAAAATGCCAGTACTATGTAGAAAATTATAGTAACACGCTGAACCCGTGTAAATACAGTCGAAATGAGAATGTTCTGTTCGAAAAGCTCTAGTTCGTGCAGGTGTCACACACCCCACGTTGTCACTACTCCAATGAAATCATAGATACGAAAAGACAACGGTGGTCAACGGGGTGCGTACGACATGGTGCACTTAGCTTTCTCTCTGCTGCTGCTGCTTAGCCGGTATGCTGGTTAGTCGGTTCGCTGGTTAGCCGGTCCGCTGGTTAGCCGGTTCGCTGGTTAGCCGGTCCGCTGGTTAGCCGGTCTCCTGGTTAGCCGGTCTCCTGGTTAGCGTAGCCTCAACAGTTCCCGCCAGAGTCAGCCGTGCCGATGTTACGGGAACGTAACGAACGAACGAAACGAACGAACGAAGGAAGGCTGCAAACAGAAAGCATCGGTGCACTAAACATGTCAGCTACCCCTCACCCACCACCTTAAAACATGTCATCTTTAAATATCTCATCGAGCACGTGGGCCTGCACAAAACTGACTTTTTACAACAACAAAACAGCCATTTTCCGTCCTTCTCTCCCTATCTGCAAAAACCATATACAGATTAGTATTTTAGCGTCACAGAGAGTAAATTATGCGCTAACCTGGAAAGAACAACAGAGAGTATTTCATTCCACAACACAGACTCATCAACAGCGTTAAATAATGATTTATTACCTCAAAAGCCTATGATTGTAACTCTCAATGGAAGCAAAGTCCGCCTCCTCCCTGGAACAGTCTCTGTTCGTCAACAGTGACCCAAAACGTCCAGAACCCCTTGTCGAATCCTTATGCGAAAGCCATCGCCGACGAAGGAAATGTGACGACTTGTCCTCAGCAAAATACGTGGCAGAGGAAAGGAATAACTTGTGGAAGTTCCCCTAGAGTGCCGAATATGATACTCGGTGAAAAACCATCATACTCTAGTAACTGTGTGTTAGGTCCTTCCCCTTCTGCCGCTGGGTGTCAAGTGTGTCGTCCTTGAGTCTCTGACAGACCACCTAGCCAAATACACGTGACTGACCTTGTCACCAAACCAGTCCAGCTATACACAGTTTTGCCTCCCCAAGCAGGAAAAAGACACGAGAAACTCAATCCCTGAAAATCCCGTGCGCGCTGTCAGCGAAAAAAAAACCGTCAGCCCTATGACAGCAGAAACCTGCACTGTGAAGCTCGTGCGTTTCAAAACATCCGTGCTCGGGAGCACTGTCAGCAAAAACTCTGCTGTGTCCAATATCACGCACAGGCGCTTTCTATCATACATTGACCCAGAACAGGCACTCCACTGAGTGACGCTTTCTTGGTCTCTGTCACCCGATCGTGACACACCTCCCCTCTTCAAGACGAAACCTCGGTTTCGCTCACAGTCATGTTCTCCTCTACAGCCCGAGAGAGAAAGTCAGCTCCAACATTGTTGGCGCCCGGAATGACGCGTACCGTGAATTGGTACGGTTGGAGAATCAACGCCCAGCGCATAAGTCTGGCGTTTGCCAACCTTGCAACCTGAAGATATTGCAGAGGTTGATGGTCCGTCTCCAGACAGAAAGGTCGTCCGTACAGGTACGCTTCGAACTTCTGGATGCCCCAGACAATGGCGAGACACTCGCGTTCAACCGTTGCATACGCTGCCTCGGCCGAGGTCAGCTTACGGCTGGCGAAGCAAACAGGGTGCAAAAACCCCTCTGTCTCCTGAAGCAACACTGCCCCAAGTCCCTTCCCTGAAGCGTCTGTCCTCAGCACGAAGTCCTTGTTCAGGTCTGGTAGTCGGAGAATAGGCTGACTGGTGAGTCGCCTCTTCAGGGTGTTGAATGCGGAGCTACATTCCTCAGTCCACACTACAACGGTCGGTTGTAGTTTCTTGGTAAGGTTGGTCAGTGGTAGAGCGATTTCGGCAAAGTGCGGGATGAAGCGTCTATAGAAGCTGGCTAGGCCCAGGAAAGACCTGACTTCTTTCTTCGTGCGCGGTGGCTCCGCCTCCCGAATCTTCTGGATCTTGTCGTCCTCTGGAACGAGCAATCCCTCGCCGACAACATGACCCAGGAAAGACAATTCCCGGAATCCCAAGTAGCACTTGGACGGTTTAGCTCCCAGATTTCCGTCCTTCAACCTTCCGAACACGTCGCGCAGGGCGTCGAGATGTTCAGTCCATGTCTCTGTCGCGATCAGCACATCGTCGATGAAACTGCTGATGTCCTCGCGCTTCAATGGTTCCAAAAGTTTCCTCATCATGCGAGTGAAGACGGCACCTGCATTCTGTAGACCAAAAGGCATGACTGTCCACTGGAACTGGCCGAATGGAGTGGTAAATGCAGTCTTTGGGCGGTCTTCCTCGGCAACTGGGATTTGCCAGTATCCCTTGGTGAGGTCCAGTTTGGAAAAGTACTTGGCCTTGGCCAAGTGACTGAAGAGGTAGTCCACATCAGGCATGGGTTCCGCGTCAAACGCCGTAATCTTGTTCAGCTTCCGGTAGTCAACACAGAACCTGACGCGTCCATCCTTCTTCTTTACAAGCACAATTGGTGAACTGTAGGGAGAGTTCGCTGGCTCGATGACGCCCAACTTCGTCATGTCGGCGATTTCCTTCCTGACCACCTCCTTCTGGGCATGAGGCATGGGATACTGCTTCGTCCTCACTGGCTGTTTCTCCAGCAAGTCGAAGGTAAACTCCTCTAGATGCGTCTGAAGTGGTATGTCTGTAAGGACCCGTGCTGCATCCTTCAGGATCTCTTGCAGGTCCGCCTGCTGGTCGTCCCCAAGATCCGGTGAGATGTGCACGTCCGTGAGATCCTCACTAGCCTCCAGCGGACAAACTGGTACCCGTCCTCCTCCCTGTTCTTCCGTTGTCTCGTCCATCACGACAGCAACTGCTTCTGTCACTTTGTCCTTTTCCCCGTAGGCAGTCCTCTCTATGTAGGCGCGCAGCAGGTTGGCGTGGTACAGGCGTGCTTTCCCGTTCATGACGATCCTGTAGTCGTTTTGGCCCACTTTCGCTGTCACCTCAAAAGGTCCTTGCCACTGCAGTTGTAGCTTGTTGTGTTTGACAGGTAGAAGTAGCAACACCCGTTCTCCAATCTTGAAGCTGCGCGGCCGTGCCTTGCGGTCGAATCCTCGCGCGTAACGCTGTGCTGCTCTTCCCAGGTTCTCTTGAGCCAATTTGCAGGTCTCTTCAATCCTGTTCCTGAGTTCTACGATGTAGGTCGCTGTCGTCTGCACCTCCTCGTCAGCTTCTTCGTCCGTCCAAGCTTGACGCAGGATAGCCATGGGACCGCGTACCTGTCTGCCGTACAACAACTCAAATGGGGAAAAACCCAAGCTCTCCTGAGGAACCTCGCGGTATGCAAAAAGCAATGCTGGGATGTACCTGTCCCACGTGCGTGGTTTCTCCTGAGCTAGTTTCCTCAGCATGGTCTTCAAGGTGCCATTGAACCTTTCCACCAGTCCGTTGCACTGAGCATGGTAAGGAGTGGTGAAGTGCTGCTCCAGTGATAGCAGTCGTGCTGCCTCCGCCATCACTCCTCCCGTGAACTGCGTGCCTCTGTCGGTGAGTACCTCTGATGGAATTCCCAGCCGGGACCACATAGTAACCAGAGCCTCAGCTACTCGCGTGGCTTCAATCGATTTCAGAGGGATCGCCTCTGGGTATCGAGTAGCGTAGTCCACCATGGTCAAAATGTATCTGTTTCCGTCCTCAGACGCAGGCAAGATGGGCCCGATGATGTCCACTGCCACCCGACGAAAGGGTTCGTCGATGAGCGGCATCTTCTCTAAGGGGACCTTCCTCACCCTTCCTTTGGCAACCACCTTCTGGCACTTATCGCAGGACGCACAGAAACGTCGGACATCCGTGCAGATGCCTGGCCAGTAAAAGTGGCGCCAGACACGATCCGTGGTCTTCTTGGTACCAAGATGACCTCCCAGAATCGAGTCGTGTGCCGTTGCCATGACACCCTCGCGAAACTCGCGAGGCACGACAACCTGTTTGAATGTACCTTCTTGGTTGCTGAACTCACGGTAGAGCAACTTCTTGTCCCTGAGGAACTTTGACCTCCCATGCTTCCCGCTCAGCTTCACCTTCCCCGACTTCGCGTGCTCCCGAGGAGTAGCTAAGGTCGGGTCAGAATCCTGAGCCTTCGCGAGAAGCGCGGGGGTCACGTTCCCCAGGGCAGCTCGTGCAGCAGGTAGGGGTTTGAGAGGTTTGTCCTCTCGCTCCGCCTGTGCCCGCGTGAGCACTGAAATGACGTCGGGAGACCGATAAACGGGAACCTCCCTGGTGACGCCGTCCACAAACTGAACCCGGTTTCCAATGAGCAGGTCGCATGGAGGATCGTCCATGACGACGGCCACAATGGTCCCCGTGAACAACGGGGTTACGACCTTGATCACTGCCGTGTTCAAGTCGTAAGCGTGAGATGCCTCGGCCATTCTCACCCTGATGCTGTCTCCTGTGTAGGCCATAGCTGGAACTAGACTCGCCCGAACCACTATCATGTCTGCCCCTGTGTCCCGCAGACCTTCGCCCTTCACTCCGTTAACGTAGACGTTGCAGTGGGGCTGGAAATGTTTCCTGGAGCACGGAACGCAGAGTTGTGGGATGGTGCATGAGCTCGTGACGTCCCTGAACTCCTCACTGCCAACGAAGTGAACGCCCTTCTGGTCAGCCTGTCTCTTGTGGCAGTCCTTCTTCACGTGGCCCCGCTTGTTGCAGTAGTAACACTGGATGTCAGTTCTGGAACTCGATCCCTTGTGTCCCTGATCGTCCTTCCCGTCCTTGGGTCCTGAAGAACCCGAATTTCCCGTTTTTCCTGGCCGTGAGCCTGAAGATTTGCCGGAGATCGCCTGGGCGTCCTCGTGCACTCTGATCCAGTCGGCTGCCTCCTGAGTAGTCTTTGGCTGGTGCTCCTGCACGAAGGTCACCACCTCAGGTCGCAGGCTGGACATCAGTTGCTCCATGACAATGAGGTCGGCAAGGTCGTTGACGGTCCAGTCCTTTTCGGCCATCTCCACCCAGCGCCGCAGGTAGAGATTAAGGCGTGCCACAAACTGATGACTCAGCTCGCCGCTCAGTCTCTTGCTGTTACGCAGACGTCGTCTGTAGGCTTCCGCAGTCAGGTTGAAGCGCTGGAGTAACGCCTTCTTTAGTGCCTGATAGTCTCTCGCCTCGTCGTCATCCAAAGCGTTGTAGAGCTGCAATGCGCGTCCTTTTAAACAGGTGCTAAGGCGGCTAGCCCACGTGGCCTCCTCCCACTTCTGGTCAGATGCAATGCGCTCAAACCGGCGTAAAAAGTCGTCGAGCTCGTCCTTGTCATCGTCGAACGTCGGCAGTCTCGTACGGTCGGCAACAAACGTCGGCGCGCTAGCCTGAGTAAGCGTACCCTTGTCGGCCTGTAGCCTAGCTAGTTCTAGCTGGAGATCGCGATCCGCCTGCTCTTTCTCTTTCCGTTCCTGTCTGTCAAGTTCGGCCTGTCGTTCGGCCTGTCGTTCCTGTCTCTCAAGCTCGTCTTTCTTATCCTGTCGGTCACGTTCGTCTTTCTCTTTCCGTTCTTGTCTGTCACGTTCGTCTTTCCTTTCCTGTCTGTCTCGTTCAGCCTGTCGTTCCCTTTCTTGTCTGTCAAGTTCGTCTTTCTCTTTCTTGTCCTGTCGGTCACGTTCGGCCTGTCGTTCAGCCTGTCGTTCCCTTTCTTGTCTGTCAAGTTCGTCCTTCTTGTCCTGTCGGTCACGTTCTTCTTTTCTTGTCAGTCGCTCAAATTCTTCCTTCCGTTCTACTTCTAAGCGTTTTAGAACGCTTCGGGCTCTAACGCGTGCGTCTCGCTCAGTCGGTTGCTCACTACCAGGAGTCTCGAAAGTTATTCTCCTCGTCGGAGATCCCCCTGTAGCCATGGTTAGTTTTAGCAAAGCTTTATCACAAAAGTAAGTCTAACGCAGCTATAGCTAGAATACGCGGTGACGAAAGCGGTGGATACAAAAATCCAGCAACCGGAAAATGCAGAAGAAAAATCCAAACGGTGTAGAACAAATCGCGTAGCCTACTTTATGGCTGCTTTTTGCGGTGAAACAGAGTGTTTCCCACAGCCTTGGTTAGGACAGAAGTCCTCGGACCCTTCCCCCCCAAAATTCCAACAAAGTCAAAATATGGAGAAAAATCCAAGTAAAACAAGACGGTAGAAAATGTAACCTGTTACGGAATGCGAAACAACAATGTAGAGAAAACTGAGTAAAACGAATAACAAATCCGCTAACCCCGCTCAGCTCTCTGCAACGGAAAACTCTGAACGTACAACAACAAAGATTCACAAACAAAGGAAAGGGAGATAATCACAGTTAGCGCATACAATAACTCACAAATTACAATTTACATTTCCTGCAAGATGTGAATCGCTTAAGGTGTGGTATATGATCAAAACTATACAAAAAAGGGTAGCACCAAGCAGAAAATAAGTCGAGCACTGACGAGATTATCTGCTCTTAGTTCTCCTTAATTGGTGGGTCTTTATCAGTTGGAAATTAACTGAGTAAATCCCGGCTTGGCCCCCACGTGTCACGTTTCAATATATCACTCAAGGTGATTATGAACCGGTTAATTACTACTAATTAACTAACCACACCACGATCCACTCTCGCAGGCATACAATTAAATAGAGTCAACAAAAGTATAAGTTTCAGACGCCTGTTTATGTATAAACTCTCCACCTCCCTCGAGCCTTCACTCAAAATATGTTCCTTTTACGTTCTCAACACGTAAAAAACCAGTGTTCACTGACAAAATGCCAGTACTATGTAGAAAATTATAGTAACACGCTGAACCCGTGTAAATACAGTCGAAATGAGAATGTTCTGTTCGAAAAGCTCTAGTTCGTGCAGGTGTCACACACCCCACGTTGTCACTACTCCAATGAAATCATAGATACGAAAAGACAACGGTGGTCAACGGGGTGCGTACGACATGGTGCACTTAGCTTTCTCTCTGCTGCTGCTGCTTAGCCGGTATGCTGGTTAGTCGGTTCGCTGGTTAGCCGGTCCGCTGGTTAGCCGGTTCGCTGGTTAGCCGGTCCGCTGGTTAGCCGGTCTCCTGGTTAGCCGGTCTCCTGGTTAGCGTAGCCTCAACAGTTCCCGCCAGAGTCAGCCGTGCCGATGTTACGGGAACGTAACGAACGAACGAAACGAACGAACGAAGGAAGGCTGCAAACAGAAAGCATCGGTGCACTAAACATGTCAGCTACCCCTCACCCACCACCTTAAAACATGTCATCTTTAAATATCTCATCGAGCACGTGGGCCTGCACAAAACTGACTTTTTACAACAACAAAACAGCCATTTTCCGTCCTTCTCTCCCTATCTGCAAAAACCATATACAGATTAGTATTTTAGCGTCACAGAGAGTAAATTATGCGCTAACCTGGAAAGAACAACAGAGAGTATTTCATTCCACAACACAGACTCATCAACAGCGTTAAATAATGATTTATTACCTCAAAAGCCTATGATTGTAACTCTCAATGGAAGCAAAGTCCGCCTCCTCCCTGGAACAGTCTCTGTTCGTCAACAGTGACCCAAAACGTCCAGAACCCCTTGTCGAATCCTTATGCGAAAGCCATCGCCGACGAAGGAAATGTGACGACTTGTCCTCAGCAAAATACGTGGCAGAGGAAAGGAATAACTTGTGGAAGTTCCCCTAGAGTGCCGAATATGATACTCGGTGAAAAACCATCATACTCTAGTAACTGTGTGTTAGGTCCTTCCCCTTCTGCCGCTGGGTGTCAAGTGTGTCGTCCTTGAGTCTCTGACAGACCACCTAGCCAAATACACGTGACTGACCTTGTCACCAAACCAGTCCAGCTATACACAGTTTTGCCTCCCCAAGCAGGAAAAAGACACGAGAAACTCAATCCCTGAAAATCCCGTGCGCGCTGTCAGCGAAAAAAAAACCGTCAGCCCTATGACAGCAGAAACCTGCACTGTGAAGCTCGTGCGTTTCAAAACATCCGTGCTCGGGAGCACTGTCAGCAAAAACTCTGCTGTGTCCAATATCACGCACAGGCGCTTTCTATCATACATTGACCCAGAACAGGCACTCCACTGAGTGACGCTTTCTTGGTCTCTGTCACCCGATCGTGACAAATTGAATATTGTGTTTGTTTGTTTGTTTATTTGATGTAATAGCTGTTCATGTGAACAAAATTTCTATTAAATGCAAGGAAAAGTTGTAAGAAACGGCGTAGCCTTAAACCTCTATCGTTGTAAAATAAAGTTCCATCATCATCATCATCATCATCATCATCATCATCATCATCATCATCATCATCATCATCATCATCATCATCATCATCATCATCATCATCATATCACACTCTCATATTCTCTCCCTAACGCACACACCTTCTCTCTCTCTCTCTCTCTCTCTCTCTCTCTCTCTCTCTCTCTCTCTCTCTCTCTCTCTCTCTCTCTCTCTCTTTCTCTCTCCCTCTCTCAATACTTTCACAAAAAAACACCTCTCATTACATTTAATGTCAAATTACGAAAAGTCACAGTGATGGAAGACTTCGTTCTGATTATTTTCATATTGATCATATCTGTCCATAAAGCATCAGTAACAGCTATTGTGTTTTCAGCGTAGCAATAGGGCCCGATATTTAGACGAGACAAGTATAATGCCGACGAGTCGAAGACGAGTCGCATTATACTTGTTCGAGTCTAAATATCGGACCCTATTGCTACGATGAAAACACAATAGCGTTTATATAGCTATTCTGACATTAAATTCTGTGTTAAAATCATGTTTTTGTCAGCAACAAGGACCAGAATGGTCCATGTCGTTGATTGCAGACGACGGTTCCCTTTCTGCATGAAGCCACGGAAATAACCGAACATTGAAAAACCCACGGACATGTATTACGGAGAAAACTCAAGATAACCGGATGCTTAGCATTACGTCAATATCTTAGGAATCATATGACGTTATGACGTATCATGCTTGCCTACGTAGATTGTATGTTCGAAAGTCTGACTTCTGTTGGGAATTCGCGTGGTGAAGACTGCGGTAAATCTGTAGATGATAAGAGAACAAGGATTGTCTCAGAAGAAACGACGAAATGTTTCAGACCGGTAACTTCATTTCAACATTGCACTACACAATGGACGTTCTATGTGACAGGAGAGTTTGCTGATTTTGTGTTAAACATTGGTGATTGGAGAGATCGTCTGCAAAAATCAGAGATAGGTCGCTTCAGATTGCAGCTTCTGCAAATTTGCAAGGTTTGCTGCCAGTTAAAGAACTGGATTTTACACGTAATGTATGTCATGTACAGTAAGCAACAACAAAAACACACACAAAGCAAATTGCATCGTCTGTCGACTAGCCACAGACACAAGCCTGGCGAGGTATGCGTGTACTTTATACACGTGGAAGAAACCGGAACCATGCGTCTTTGCTATTGCCGATATCGTTTGGATATCGGCAAAAATGGCCAACTTTCGTAGCGTTATGCTTTGATGATCGGAAAAGGGATGTGTGAGACCATCCAATCACAGCCCCCGAATCCCCCCACGTGTCCATCAGAATAGCTATATTGTTTCATAACGCAAGAATGTATGTATAGCCTACAACGTTTATATAGTCCTGTGAATAGTTTTTCTGCCTTTTTATTTTTTTATTATTACTGTCATGCTTATCTTTTGTAATTGTTTTACGTTTGTATATATAGGCTTATGTATTTAAGATTAGAATAGTCCCTCTCTGGGCGAGGGCTGGTTGAAAAGAAGCTCGATTATATTGCTTATGCCACAACCCTCGTAAAATAAAATTTGATTTGATTTGATTTGATTTGATCTCTCTCTCTCTCTCTGTGTCTCTGTCTCTGTCTCTGTCTCTCTCTCTGTCTCTCTGTCTCTGTCTCTCTCTCTGTCTGTCTGTCTCTCTCTCTCTCTCTCTCTCTCTCTCTCTCTCTCTCTCTCTCCAGTTCTTTTTCTCGCAGTTTGTTTTCTTCCTTTGATATCCCTATAGGCCTTCTCTTGCACCTTTCTCCAGCCTTCTTTTTTTCTGTGGGTCCCCAGGCAGCATAATCATACTGGCTAGGTCAGTCCCTCAGTAAGTCAGTCAGTGTAACATCTGTTCGTCCGTCTGCCTCTCACTCGTTCTCATTACTTCCTTTTCTCTATAGCATTTTCCAACTAATCTTGTTCTCTTTTGTTCATTTTCTTTTGTCCAATTCCATTCCCTTTCAACCCACACACCCTCGCTTTTCTCCGTCCCGTTTTGCTTCAATGCTCGGTGCCATTAAATATTGATATCTTTTCGCCGGCAACTCGTTCGTCATTCTTTGCTTACGTTTTAATATTTCCTTCTGCTCTGATCGAAGCACATTGGCCTTCAGGTTTTCAAAGAGGTTGTTTGTCATCGTTAACTTATCATTCCCATCTTGTTGCTGAAAGGGATAGTACACTGTACCAAAGTAAAAGCGCGTGTTTGGGGCCTAAACAATATTGCTTTGTTGCGGAAAGAAATTCAAACTCACTCAACTCAATGCCCGTCAGTCCTGTCAGGGTATGGGCCGTCCTGTCAGGGTATGGACCGCCAACAACAGCTCTTCAGAGTCCTCTGTCCTGGGCCATCTTTTCTATCTGACTCCAGGTGTAGCCCATCTTTCTGGTGTCGGCGTCCAGGTCGCGTCGCCAGGTGTTTCTTGGACGGCCTCTCTTTCGCTTGCCCTGGGGGTTCCACCTCAGCGCTTGTCTGGTGATGTTGGTTGATGGTTTGCGGAGGGTGTGTCCAATCCATCCCCATCTCCTTTTCAATTCAAAGATCGGGCATTAAAACAGACATGTTTAAAGGAATAGTACACTGTACCAAAGTATAAGCGCTTGTTTAGGCCAAAACGATTAAGTAATGTTGCGGAAAGATATCAACAGATCAGGCATTACCACAGACAAGTTTAAAGGGATAGTAGACTGTACCAAAGTAGAAGCCCTTGTTCGGGTCAAAATGCTATTGCCTTGTTGCGGAGAGAAATCAAATGATCAGGTATTAACACAGACAAGTTTAAAGGGATAGTACACTGTACCCAAGTAGAAGCCCTTGTTCGGGTCAAAATGCTATTGCCTTGTTGCGGAGAGAAATCAAATGATCAGGTATTAACACAGACAAGTTTAAAGGGATAGTACACTATGCCCAAGTTCAGGGTGACCCCCAACAATGCCACACACGGAACTTCTTTCTTTATTTGGTGTTTAACGTCGTTTTCAACCACGAAGGTTATATCGCGACGGGGAAAGGGGGGAGATGGGATAGAGCCACTTGTTAAGTGTTTCTTGTTCACAAAAGCACTAATCAAAAATTTGCTCCAGGGGCTTGCAACGTAGTACAATATATTACCTTACTGGGAGAATGCAAGTTTCCAGTACAAAGGACTTAACATTTCTTACATACTGCTTGACTAAAATCTTTACAAACATTGACTATATTCTATACAAGAACCACTTAACAAGGGTAATAAGTGAAGAATTTTATGGGTGAGAAAAGGAAATTATTCCCCCCTCTGCTTCTTTACCTCTGTAAACTTGTAGGGGTAGTTATTTTTCGATAATGACCCAGCAACCAAACAAATAACGACCCAGCAACAGCCTGAATCCTCGATAGTGCAATGGGTTGAGAGGTTGTTCTGTTTCGGTACTACTTTTTGCGACTGAAAAGTTCCGAACGCTCTAATGTACGAAGTATACATCTCCGGAGCAAACAATACAAACATACCGCATTTAAATTAACAACTACAGGCCTGAACACATGAATCTCCATATAAAATCCATGAGTTCGGTTGTTTTCTGAATCTCATCTGCCGTGCCGTCAAGCCGTTCATCACAAGCAATTTCCCAAGGCAAGTAACTCATACTTTGTCTAGCGACAAGAGTAGTTCCCCTTCTTTTCACTCAGTTCCTTCGACAACAGACTGCAATCCGACGGTCAGTTTTCAACAATATTTCATTTAATAAACAGATCACACGCAACCAAATGCACACATCTCATCAATTTAAACAACATAAAGGGGTTTCATACACTATTTTCCCCAGAAAACTGAACTTCATACCGTTTTTAACGTTGGAACACGGGTGCAAAAGTTCGTCTGCTAGTCCCATTTGACGAAAAAACATTATCCTAAGCGATACTAAAACATATACAGAACACACAATATCTGCCTTTGCCGCCACGGCAGAATAACAGCATATCTGTGTACTTGATTTTAGCCCAAAATAGGAAAACTGACAAGAAGTGTTAACAGAATGGAATAATTTGCACGGAACTATACAACCGCGCATTAATCGATCGCCTGCGCAGGTTGACTGGTTGAGAGAATAGGATTCGATCAAACTTTCGCAAAAAAAACTCCTCTTTTCTTTGAATAACTGAAGAAAGGAGGAATAAAGAGGTTACACACCTCGTCTCAGTGATTATAAAAAATAATGGTCTCAGTTCGCGGTCATGAAAAAGCTCGCTAAAGCTCGCATTTTTCATGATCCGCTAACTTCGACCATTATTTTTGATAATCACTGAGACTCGGCGTGTAACCTCTACGTAAAAGGACTTTGGGGAGGCAGAAATAGAGAAGAAACAAGAAAAAGATCCTAATTAGGTTCACGGCATCGAGAGTGATGCGACCTTCTCTCAGAAGTTAGTAGAGAAGGCTCCCCCATCCACCACCCGGGGGACGCGCCTCTACGCCAATTAGGGGGCGCGAGGACACACGGAACGGCTATACATAGGCTAAAGGTAATGTTCACAAACTATGAAGTTATTCCGTCAACAGATGTAGACGTTATTAGCATTTTGGTGGGTGGGTGAAATACATACCTTGTCCTTGTGTAAGTGGGGCGAAGAGAATATTCTGCGTTTAGAGAGTTCTTTGCCGAGCAGGTAATCATTTTGAACAATCACAATATCATCACGAATGCGTCTATAGAAAAAAAAAGGTTGGAATATTCCCCTGTGCGTGTATTTATATCAACATAATTATTAGTTTTATTGAACATTATTCATGACTTCTTGGATTATGAATTGTACAATTTAAACATGTGACACGCGAGTGGAAGGACATTACAAATGGATGGATGCATGATTTAAAAATAAACGCCTCACAACGATGTGAATCGCAAATTGGAAAGAAATGAACAAAAGTTTCCTCTAGTTTCAAAACACATTTCCAAAACTAATGCCAGCATGTCCAAACAAAAAGATCTAACCCGAAATATACGTGTGGTAGTTTTTAAGGCGTGCGCCATGTTTTCCCTATCCTTTTCTTGCCTTTCTATCTACGCGAGCAATACCACCTGAAGCGCCAAGATGAAAGGTCACAAGAATATCAGTGTTTTAGTCAACAGCTTCTTCTTCTTCAGCGTTCCAGAATGTTTCTGGTTACGTGTGAGCTCGTTTCCCCACACTATACTCTGAGAGCATAGTCAGCTTCACTCCGCTTTCGTTAAGTAGGCATGCTGGGTATTTTCGTGTTTCCATAACCTACCGAACATGGATTACATGATCTTTTCCGTGCGCACTTGGTCTTGTGCTTGCGTGTACACACGAAGGGGGTTTAAGTCACTAGCAGGTCTGCACATAAGTTGACCTGGGAGATCGGAAAAATCTCCACTCTTAACCCACCAGGCGGCAGCGACCGGAATTCGAACTCACGACCTCCCGATTAGGAGGCCGACGTCTTACCACCACGACACTGCGCCCGTCAACAGCAAAAACATGTCCTGTATATAATATGGCCCCACAAAATCCCTTTAACCTTTGCCGTGCTTCCTGGGTTCACCTGTACCCAGAGACACACTAAAATCATTGTAACTCTGGAACCATTAAAGGTATCGTTTTGAAATTTTAAGTATCTCTCACACACCTAATTTGCTCTCTGTCTGCAAATTTTTAGTGTGTACATGACAAAACATCAGAATTAATTGATTATGATAATTTACATAAACACTACCGATGGCGCGGGTTCACACATACCCATACTTTTAAAGAGTAGTAGTGATTGTAACTATCCCTCTGCCGACGGCGCGGGTTCTGCTACACCCATAATTACCAAAGCGGCGGAACAGTGTCTGTCTGCCTGTTTGTCTCCAAGAGACTGTCTGTCTCTCTGTTTGTCTGTCCGTATCTCTCTGTCTGTATGTCTGTTGTCAGTTGCTCTGTCTGTCTGTCTGTCTGTCTGTCTATCCGTCTATCTGACTGTCTGTCTATCTGACTGTCTGTCTCTGTCTCTCTCTCTCTGTCTGTCTCTCTCTCTGTCTGTCTCTCTCTCTTAGTCTCTCTCTCTGTCTCTCTCTCTTAGTCTCTCTCTCTGTCTCTCTCTCTTAGTCTCTCTCTCTGTCTCTCTTTCTTAGTCTCTCTCTCTCTCTCTTTCTTAGTCTCTCTCTCTCTCTTTCTTAGTCTCTCTCTCTCTTAGTCTCTCTCTCTCTCTTTCTTAGTCTCTCGCTCTCTTTCTTAGTCTCTCTCTCTCTCTTTTTTAGTCTCTCTCTCTCTTTTTCTTAGTCTCTCTCTCTCTCTCTTAGTCTCTCTCTCTCTTTCTTAGTCTCACTCTCTCTCTTAGTCTCTCTCTCTCTCTCTTTCTTAGTCTCTCTCTTTCTTAGTCTCTCTCTCTCTTTTTTAGTCTCTCTCTCTCTCTCTCTTTCTTAGTCTCTCTCTCTCTTTCTTAGTCTCTCTCTTTCTTAGTCTCTCTCTCTCTAGCTCTTTCTTAGTCTCTCTCTCTCTCTTTCTTAGTCTCTCTCTTTCTTAGTCTCTCTCTCTCTCTCTCTCTTTCTTAGTCTCTCTCTCTCTCTTTCTTAGTCTCTCTCTCTCTTTCTTAGTCTCTCTCTCTCTCTTTCTTAGTCTCTCTCTATCTCTTTCTTAGTCTCTCTCTCTCTCTTAGTCTCTCTTTCTCTCTCTCTTAGTCTCTATCTCTCTCTTTCTTAGTCTCTCTCTCTCTTTTTTAGTCTCTCTCTCTCTCTTTCTTAGTCTCTCTCTCTCTCTTTCTTAGTCTCTCTCTCTCTCTCTCTCTTAGTCTCTCTCTTTCTTAGTCTCTCTCTCTCTCTTAGTCTCTCTCTCTTTCTTAGTCTCTCTTTCTCTCTCTTAGTCTCTCTCTCTCTCTTTCTTAGTCTCTCTCTCTCTTTTTTAGTCTCTCTCTCTCTCTTTCTTAGTCTCTCTCTGTCTCTCTCTGTCTTAGTCTCTCTCTCTCTTTCTTAGTCTCTCTCTCTCTCTCTTTCTTTGTCTCTCTCTCTCTCTTTCTTAGTCTCTCTCTCTTTCTTAGTCTCCCTCTCTCTCTTTCTTAGTCTCTCTCTCTCTTTTTCTTAGTCACTCTCTCTCTCTTTCTTAGTCTCTCTCTTTCTTAGTGTCTCTCTCTCTTTCTTAGTCTCTCTCTCTCTCTCTTTCTTAGTCTCTCTCTCTCTCTTTATTTGTCTCTCTCTCTCTCTTTATTTGTCTCTCTCTCTCTATCTTTCTTAGTCTCTCTCTCTCTATCTTTCTTAGTCTCTCTCTCTCTCTTTCTTAGTATCTCTCTCTCTCTCTCTCTTTCTTAGTATCTCTCTCTCTCTCTCTTTCTTAGTATATATCTCTCTCTCTCTCTTTCTTAGTCTCTCTCTCTTTCTTAGTCTCTCTCTCTTTCTTAGTCTCTCTCTCTTTCTTAGTCTCTCTCTCTCTCTTTCTTAGTCTCTCTCTCTTTCTTAGTCTCTCTCTGTCTTAGTCTCTCTCTCTCTCTTAGTCTCTCTCTTTCTTAGTCTCTCTCTCTTTCTTAGTCTCTCTCTCTCTCTTTCTTAGTCTCCCTCTCTCTCTTTCTTAGTCTCTCTCTCTCTCTCTCTTAGTCTCCCTCTCTCTCTTTCTTAGTCTCTCTCTCTCTCTCTTTCTTAGTCTCTCACTCTCTTTCTTAGACTCTCTCTCTCTCTTTCTTAGTCTCTCTCTCTCTTTCTTAGTCTCTCTCTCTCTTTCTTAGTCTCTCTCTTTCTTAGTCTCTCTCTCTCTCTTTCTTAGTCTCTCTCTCTCTCTCTCTCTCTCTTTCTTAGTCTCTCAGTCTCTCTCAGTCTCTCCCTCCCCCTTTCCCTCCCCCTCTCCCTCCCCTGCAAGAGGTCGGTGAAGGGAGAA
>NC_090254.1:4795247-4810247 GCF_037325665.1 Littorina saxatilis | reverse complement strand
TAGTTGATTATCCCTTGGAGAAAAAGGGTCACGTGTCCGGAGTCCGAAGGCACAGAAATAATAGCTTTCTCCTTAAACAAAGACACTCGGACAAAATCTGCATCGGCACGGACGGAGCTTCAAAGATAACAAACGCGAAAAGTAAACTGCACGTTAGAGATGATTGTCCACATTGATTCTCACAGAACTGGTCTTACTTTGGGTTTTATACAGGTTGGCCTAGAAAATCAATATCTTGTAATTATGAAACTTGTTTTGAATTTTCACAAAAGTCAGACTATTTGCCACTTTGTGGACTGGTCATACATAAACTGAAGTTAATGTACACCAAATATGAAGTAATTCGGCCGACAGATGTAGAAGCAATTATCATTTTTACATTTAGTCAAGTTTTGACTAAATGTTTTAACGTAGAGGGGGGAATCGAGACGAGGGTGTGGTGTGTGTGTGTGTGTGTGCGTGTGTGTGTGTGTAGAGCGATTGAGAGTAAACTACTGGACCGATCTTTATGAAATTTGACATGAGAGTTCCTGGGTATGACATCCCCGGATGTTTTTTTCATTTTTTCGATAAATGTCTTTGATGACGTCATATCCGGCTTTTTGTAAAAGTTTAGGCGGCACTGTCACCCCCTCATTTTTCAATCAAATTGATTGACATTTTGGCCAAGCGAAGGCCGGGGTTTGGTATTGCATTTCAGCTTGGTGGCTTAAAAATTCGTCGCGATATAACCTTCGTGGTTGAAAACGACGTTAAACACCAAATAAAGAAAGAAAGAAAGAAAGGCTTAAAAATTAATTAATGACTTTGGTCATTACAAATCTGAAAATTGTAATTACAATTATTTTTTTTATAAAACGATCCAAATTTACGTTCATTTTATTCTTCATTATTTTCTAATTCCAAAAACATATAAATATGTTATATTCGGATTAAAAACAAGGTCTGAAAATTAAAAATATAAAAATTATTATCAAAATCAAATTTCCGAAATCGATTTAAAAACACTTTCATCTTATTCCTTGTCGGTTCCTGATTCCAAAAACATATAGATATGATATGTTTGGATTAAAAACACGCTCAGAAAGTTAAATCGAAGAGAGGTACAGAAAAGCGTGATATCCTTCTCAGCGCAACTACTACCCCGCTCTTCTTGTCAATTTCACTGCCTTTGTCACGAGCGGTGGACTGACGATGCTACGAGTATACGGTCTTGCTGAAAAATTGCATTGCGTTCAGTTTCATTCTGTGAGTTCGACAGCTTGACTAAATGTTGTATTTTCGCCTTACGCGACTTGTTGTGAGTTGCAGTTATAGGGGAGGGGGGAAGGGGGGTCACCCTATATAATAGCGAATCAGTCAGTCATTTGTGTAGATCCCAAGTCAGAATTACAGAATATTTGAAAAAGAAGTATAAAATAAGGGGAAGCAATTGTGTTCTGCGCTGAATAATCCGTTTTCTGAATCCAGTCATTTCTCTGGGTTAATATTCGCAAATATGAGACGGGGAAATGGAGTTGATAACAAAGTAAGCTTGCATTTTCTCCCCAAAACAGAGTAGGATTGCAAAAATGGCGTGGGAAAACGGCCATACTCGTAAAAGCCCTACACGTAAGAGTCCACTCGTGCAAGAAGAGTTTTAGCCCACGAACCGAGAAGAAGCAGAAGAAGAAGGGTTTTACGTTGGGCACCAAGCTACCAAAAATGTCACTTTTTATCATTGATGGCATAATGAATGAACGCCTTCACGAATTCACGGAGTTGGCAAATTCACGGAATTGGCAACATGTTTGTCCATTTCTCGTAATTGGCAAAACTCGGCCCATTTCGCGAAATCAGCAGCGTTTTATCGATTACGGGTAAAAGCTTCTATAACTTACCCATTTCGCAAATGCTGCAGCCAGTTCACGACATAATGATACATTTGTATAAAAGGCAGGACAGGTTCGTTATACTGAACATGATTGCCTACACGAGAAGGAGTGTGTCTTTAACTGAACGGGGATTTCACTTTGACAAATTGAATAGGGATGGCATCTCGAAGGCGAGCTGGTTTTACTGACGTTTCATCTTTGAATTTGCACACAATATAACGGCTCGCTGCAGATAATGTTGTGCGAATGAAAAAACGTAAAGCGGACGAGAAGGGAACAGAGACAAAAAGAAGACTGATCAAGGAATACAACGGGCGATTTGAAGATATTCAGATATTTGCAGATAAAAAGAAATAAACCATAAAAGGACAGCGGATGAAACATTATCAGGAAAAGAAAGAATGAAAGACAGGTCTGGAGCAAAACATGTAAAATTGGAGAAAATAAACGAGGGAAATACATGAATAGCAACACAGATCAAACATACAAACAACGAGAGAAGATGCACAGAATACCCACAACAAAGACAGATCAAACAGTAACATGGACAATAGGGTAAAAAAACAAAACAATTGCTAATGAAACCGGAAATTTGACATGTGGAGAGAACAGAGGTCACAACAAATGATTAAACCTGCAAATAGTCTCTCTCTCTCTATCTCTCTCTCTCTCTCTCTCTCTCTCTCTCTCTCTCTCTCTCTCTCTCTCTCTCTCTCTCTCTCTCTCTCTCTCTCTCTCTCTCTCTCTCAATCACTCTCTCTCAAAACAAGAAGGGTTTCCATGATTTAGGCAGATTTATTTATTATGTTAACAAACGCCGTGATTTACTTCCTAAGGTGTAACAGAATGATTTATTTTGCTTCGTGTCTCTCTGTTTTGTTGATGTGGTTGAGTGCATTGCGTAGCTGCTGGTTTTTAAACAACTATGTCCTTTGATGTATGTTGTAGTTGAGGATGTATTTGATGAGGCACCAGCCATCCCCTGTACATACCCATACATGTATGTATGTGCGCGTGTGTGTGTGTTTGTGTGTGTGTGTGTATGTGTGTGTGTGTGTGTGTGAGAAGGAGTGACAGCCAGAATGTTTGTGTGTATGTGTGTGAGAGTGGAAGAGAGAGAGAGAGAGAGAGAGAGAGAGAGAGAGAGAGAGAGAGAGAGAGAGAAAGAGAGAGAGGCTGTCATGTTAGATATATGCACCTGTTGTAACGGGTCAGTTGGCCTATACAATAAACTTTCTGAGTTCTGAGTTCTCTCTCTCTCTCTCTCTCTCTCTCTCTCTCTCTCTCTCTCTCCCCGTCACTCTCTCTCTCTCACTCACTCTCTCTGTCTTTCTCTCTCTCATTCTCGCTTTCTTTCTCTCTCTCACTCACTCACTGTCTCTCTCTCACTCACTCTCTCTCTCTCTCTCTCTCTCTCTCTCTCTCTCTCTCTCACTCACACTCTCACTCATTCACTCTTATTATCTGTGACTTTGTTAAAACGCCTTTATTTATTGTTATCGTCATTAAGTGAAATACTGTCCATATTGACACGTTGCAATATATTCTTCTTTTTCATTTGCTAACTCATTTCACTGTCTGACGCTATTCATTTGCAATCAGATGGAACGAATGTTTTTGACGCAATTAATTTCATGTTGTGTATAGTGTCCTTGTCTTAATATTGTTTTCTGTTACCTTAAAGAAGAGCTGCCATGTTTTTATTTTATGACTTTGTCCTTGTCCTAACAAATCTTGTTAAAATGTGTGTTTTATAGTTCTTGACAGGCAGGTTAGATGCCTCGACGAAAAATTTCAATTTGAATGTAATCGTTTTAAAGAAAAATAAAATCAATCAATCAATCAATCAATATGAAGCTTATATCGCGCGTATTCCGTGGGTACAGTTCTAAGCGCAGGGATTTTAATTTTTTTATTTTTTTAATTTTTATTTATTTATTTTTTTATTTTTTTGCTACTGGTGTTATTTTCTTTGCTTTCTCTCATTTGTCTTGAGTTGGTTCTGCTTTTGATGCGAGAGTTTAATTCGCCATGTTGAATGATTTTGCTTGTATCTCATTCATTCGTTATTGTATATTTAAGGTGAACATTTAGCTGGAAAATTGGAGCAACGCGCTCTTGAATACACTCCAATAATTATAAGTGTGACAGTTGTCGGCCGTTGAGGAGCGCGGGCTATTTATAGCTGGATGTTTCTTATACGTCGCTGACACCTGTGGATTGTAGAGTTGTGTTTGTGATAGGGTCTGGCTGCTGTGGTCGCCTGCAGGTTCTTGGGAACATTTGAGTAACCATAATGGACAGAATATACCTGCGCAGAGTCAGCGGCACAGACGACGCACTGCATATTACTTATGCTGCGTTGGGGATTATGACGAGTACCTGGCCAGTTTTCCTTTCACCCAACGTGTAGCGGGCTGGGATAATCTGCAGTGCGTCGTCTGTCCTGCTGAAGTTACATATGTGAGCGTCGGGCCTAACAGTTTTTAAATAGCTAGTAAATAAGCTCTAAAATCCTGTGTGACTTGGCTTTGCCTCCAAAGGTGATTGTTGTGTTCCGAAACTCGGTCACATTATAGTCCCGTGTGTGTGCTTTTCGCAAAAGCGTGTTTCTCGTTGTGCATCGGTCTGTGACACTGTGACTATCGACCTCTGTCTGTGACAATGTGACTATCGACCTCTGTCTGTGACACTGTGACTATCGACCTCTGTCTGTGACACTGTGACTATCGACCTCTGTCTGTGACACTGTGACTATCGACCTCTGTCTGTGACACTGTGACTATCGACCTCTGTCTGTGACACTGTGACTATCGACCTCTGTCTGTGACACTGTGACTATCGACCTCTGTCTGTGACACTGTGACTATCGACCTCTGTCTGTGACACTGTGACTATCGACCTAATCACTCCGTTAACCACTCCTTCTCGTCCCTCGTCGAACTTACAGAATCAATTATTGAACGTGTCACCAATGCTAATGTTGTGTAGTAGAAGACCACTTGTGTGGTAGACCTAAGTGCAAATAGCTTTAAACACGGAGACCGCCATGTTAAACTGAGAAAGGAAACAAACGTGCATCGGCCCCGCATTTCCAAATGAGTTGACAGGACGTTAGAAACCAATGACTATAGACAACCATATAATGCGCATCACTAAATTCAAAAGCACGAACCAACAATGCAAGCCATGAACACACGCGGGGGTTTTACTCTGCGATGTCGACCAGTTCAAAGTAATTATTGCCACAACCGAATAATTATAGGCTAAAAAAGAACAAAAGCAGTAATCCACAAAATCGGGTCAAATTTAAAGGAGCAGGGTTAACTATCGGCTGGAATAAGTAGACAATTACCATTCAGGAAAATAATAATTACTCGGGAAAACACACGACTCCCGTTTTTGTGTGATAATTACATGTATATTTTATTTTAGATGTATAACATATTTTATTCATGTATATCGGATATTCACATACGATTTCAATGATTCTTTGTTGTACGCTTTCTGAAAGTCATTAGATTTTGACGACAGCTGAAGGAAAAGGATCAGTTATGGACAATCCGACATTGTTTCTTGTGTAATTCTGACACTATTACTTCTTCTTCTTGTCATTCTTGAATATGACAGGTATCACACGAGATTTTTGTTTGTTTGTTTGTTTGTTTGTTTGTTTGTTTTGTATAGTCTTCAATTATTTAAATGCAAGTGAACGTTTCTTATAGAGACATGTTGTTTACTGTACCTTCAGTGTTAGGTTACATTTACGTACTTTGTTTAGTGTTACATATGATATTTTGCTCTCAGAATAGAAAACTGGCGTGCACACGACGTTGTTTGTGTCAAAGGGTTTACAAAGGCAGTGCATTATTAATCACGAATTATGCGAAATAATATGGTGACAAATAACGCGGGTATGAATGTTTTAGCTGAGATTCAAAATGTGTCGCAACACGTTTGTTTTCATAGTTTATTTTAGGCCTGACTTTGCAATCCATGTAAGCGCTGTTTGCCTGCTTCAAAGCCCTATTGGCCCTAAAGTCAATGAAGCTTTTGAAACATTGAAACCTCTGGATAACTGCATGTGCTGAACCGTATGAACAGAAACATTATTTATAAAGATGGAGACAGCTGTTTTTGTTGCTTGCTTTTGAGTGCACATTGACAAAATAATGTTGTATGTAATGTCCATGTAGTTGATACTCCATTCTTGGAGCCTTGTACAACTCAATCTGGACAAAAAGTAATGCTTTGAAATTGAACTATAGAGGAGTTTTGTTGTGCTTAGTCTTTGTTGTGTGTTTTGTTGGTTTGTATTGTGTTTTGCCTTGCTTTGCTTTGGTTTGATGGATTTGCTCTGTTTTGTGTTGTTTTGTTTTAATGGATTTGCTCTGTTTTGTGTTGTTTTGTTTTAATGGATTTGCTCTGTTTTGTGTTGTTTTGTTTTAATGGATTTGCTCTGTTTTGTGTTGTTTTGTTTTAATGGATTTGCTCTGTTTGGTGTTGTTTTGTTTCAATGGATTTGCCCTGTTTTGTGTTGTTTTGTTTTAATGGATTTGCTCTGTTTTGTGTTGTTTTGTTTCAATGGATTTGCCCTGTTTTGTGTTGTTTTGTTTTAATGGATTTGCCCTGTTTTGTGTTGTTTTGTTGTAATGGATTTGCTCTGTTTTGTGTTGTTTTGTTTTAATGGATTTGCTCTGTTTTGTGTTGTTTTGTTTTAATGGATTTGCTCTGTTTTGTGTTAATGGATTTGCTCTGTTTTGTGTTGTTTTGTTTTAATGGATTTGCTCTGTTTTGTGTTGTTTTGTTTTAATGGATTTGCCCTGTTTTGTGTTGTTTTGTTGTAATGGATTTGCTCTGTTTTGTGTTGTTTTGTTTTAATGGATTTGCTCTGTTTTGTGTTGTTTTGTTTTAATGGATTTGCTCTGTTTTGTGTTAATGGATTTGCTCTGTTTTGTGTTGTTTTGTTTTAATGGATTTGCCCTGTTTTGTGTTGTTTTGTTTTAATGGATTTGCTCTGTTTTGTGTTGCTTTGCTTTAATGGATTTGCTCTGTTTTGTGTTGTTTTGTTTTAATGGATTTGCTTTGTTTTGTGTTGCTTTGCTTTAATGGATTTGCTCTGTTTTGTGTTGTTTTGTTTTAATGGATTTGCTCTGTTTTGTGTTGTTTTGTTTTAATGGATTTGCCCTGTTTTGTGTTGTTTTGTTTTAATGGATTTGCTCTGTTTTGTGTTGCTTTGCTTTAATGGATTTGCTCTGTTTTGTGTTGCTTTGCTTTAATGGATTTGCTCTGTTTTGTGTTGTTTTGTTTTAATGGATTTGCTCTGTTTTGTGTTGCTTTACTTTAATGGATTTGCTCTGTTTTGTGTTGTTTTGTTTTATCATTTGTAGACACTAACAGTGGATAGCCACTAGCATTTGTTCCATCTTTTTCCGAGCAATCACGTCGATCAATGTCTTTTCGCCTGTTGCTGTACTAATTGATTCCAGCCAATCTCTTTGTCAACTGCACAAAGCGATTATTTAACAATGGTATTTGGATACAACTAAAATTGGATTGGGCAATCATTTTCCTCGTTTGTACAATTAATTAAATCGTTTTACTGAACTCGCACCGGATGAATCCAATTAACAACGTTGCTATTTCATTCCGATTTTATGTCTTCTGTTCCTTCAGTATTTTCGTATTTCCGTTTTCAACAATTCGTTTTAGGCGATCAAAGGAGTACTATTCTTCCCGAAATTTCATTTATGAATTAACAAGAAAACCGTTTGAGTCGAACAAAATCGTTCGTTATGACTTTGGTCTGAAGCTGAAAACTAATTAATTTTCCTTATCAATTATCAGAAGCTGGGTTTCTGCTCTGAATTCTACTTTTTCTCTTGCAATGAATATTATCATTGGTAGACATCTGCCTGTTCCAACTCTTAGCCTACTGGTAATTTCGCATCAAGAATGGGACTATTTCAGTGGAAGATATTGCACAATGTGATCAGACCTCCACAAATGAAACTGTTCCTGGTAGAAATATAATCTGGGTAGTGTTTACAGACCGTAATTTGTCTGTGGTGATGCATAGTCCGAGTGAGCTGGGTTGCGTGGTCTCTTGGGAAATATCTTGATAATCAGGCTCTGAAACGCCGGTTCAACATGTGCTGCGTTTTGATCGAAAAACCCCACAACCTGTTCGTCTTTGTGTATGTGCCTGTTGGACTATGTTTGATGGATTCTGCGAGTTGTGTATCTGAGCGTCGATCTGTCCGTCTGCCTGTATGTCCGGCTGCCTGTATGTCCGGCTGCCTGTATGTCCGGCTGCCTGTATGTCCGGCTGGTGTTATCTGGTTTTCTCAGTCTGCCTGAAAAAGAGTGAAAGATGGTTTCTAACGATCTTTAGTTTAGTTTTTTAGGTTGAGCTGTTCACACATTTATTTTCAACTTAATATCATAAAACTGCCCAATTTAAAATGAAGGCTACTTCCTGCCCATCCTAACTCGTCTCAAAGTATTGTATACAGCTGGCGGTAAAAGCTTATGATTAACTACATATATCAATTTGCACAAGTGGTTTTATGAAACCAGATTCGGTTTTTGACTTCAGCTTTGAGGAATAGGATTTTGATAAGTTGTGCGGGTGAAGCTGACATTTGCTACGATGTGTCTAAAGTCGTTTGAAGACAGGTGCTTGTATATGGGTTGTTTATCTGTCAGAAACGTCAACAAGACTTAGACATATAATGGCAAAAACTAGATCAACATGTCCGTGATGAATGGCTAATTCATTATGCAGGATATAGAGATAGAGAGAGTCGGGGGAGTGGAGAGAGAGAGAGAGAGAGAGAGAGAGAGAGAGAGAGAGAGAGGGAGAGAGGGAGAGACAGAGACAGAGACAGAGACAGAGACAGACATAGCGACAGACAGACAGACAGAGAGACAGACAGACAGAGAGAGAAAGATACAAAAACAGGGACAGAGAGACAGACAGAGAATCTCCTCACACGTTATTCATGTTTTTGTTTACATCTTTGATTTAGAAAGTGCGCAGACGGGCGCAGTGGCGTGGTGGTAAGACGTCGGCCTCCTAATCGGGAGGTCGTGAGTTCGAATCCCGGTCGCTGCCGCCCGGTGGGTTAAGAGTGGAGATTTTTCCGATCTCCCAGGTCAACTTATGTACAGACCTGCTAGTGACTTAACCCCCTTAATGTGTACACGCAAGCACAAGACCAAGTGCGCACGGAAAAGATGCTGTAATCCTTGTCCGAGTTCGGTGGGTTATGGAAACACGAACATACCCAGCATGCCTACTCAACGAAAGCGGAGTGAGCTGATTATGCTCTCAGAGTATAGTGTGGGGAACCCAAATGGGCAAACGAGCTCACACGTAACCAGAAACATTCTGGAACGCGGAAGAAGAAGATGAAGAAGAAGAAAGTGCGCATTAGAGATGTAAGCTCTTAAAGAATATATAAAGATTATAGAGGTTATTTTGTCACGTAACACGCATTTAAATTCATTTAAACAAAACGGAACATACTTCCACAAAACGAACAACACAAATATGAAAACTATCCTTTTCTCTCTCCAAAAGCAGCATTTTCTCTGACATTGTGCCAGAGATGAGCTTTCAGGCGGTTGCTAAGCACATGATCCTTAACCTGTGGATGATAACAGCCCCCCGAGGTGATATGAATTCAACGATTTATCCCCAATGAAACAGGTGCAGCGTAGAAAAAAGACATTTCCTCTCTATAGTCGGGGTGTTTCTATCTTCAAAAGCGATCGCTTTATCGTTTTAAGCGCCAAACGGTGTCATGAAATATGAATTTGCAAGCTGTGAGGAAGTCTGTACCCTTGAAATTGGTTTGCAGGACACACGCTGTAGATCGCTCTAAATCGGGTTTTGTTTGTTTTCTCTTGCAATGGCGTATTCCCCTTTTGAAAATAAATCGAGATGAAACGTCAAAGAGCCGGTGGGGGAATAAGGATGTGTTGATTGATCTGTTTTCCTTAGCAATGTCGTGTTTCTTCTTTGAACTAACTAGAGCAAAAGTGCTGAAGCACCATTTGGAAATAACAGAGTTCCCGAAGGAGTTTCATTCACTTGTTTTCCAGATATGTTACTTGGATTTTAAATTACAGCTATCATAAACATCGAAAAACTGGTTGTGGATACTTGTTTCTTTTGTTTTGCTAAGTCGCGTTGTCTTTGAAAACAACCAAAGCTTTCAACGTCAAAGCCCCGTTGAGAATGAATAGAGTTTCGAAAGAATGTCATTCACTTGTGTTCAAAGGGTGTTACTTGGATGTCCAGTGTAAATTGCATAAAGATCGCGAAAGCGTTCGGGGAATAAACAAATATTGCTTATTTTCTCTTGCAATATTACAATATCTTTGAAATCTGGGAACGCAGAACAAGAAGAAGAAGAAGAAATATCGCAATATCTTTTGAAATAGTTAAAACTAAAACGTCAAAGCAACGCAGGAGAACGAGAGTGGTTCAAAGGAATGTTGACTTACTTTTTGTTTCAAACGATATTATTTCTAATGTTCACCGCAGGAAATTAATTGCAACTTTGTAGTGTACGTTTTTGATGATACATGGTATTGATCATACTGAGAATAAAAATAACAACTCGGGTCAGGAGTTGCCCTGTTCTTACTTGTGGTCCATTAGTTCAAGTGTCACAAAGGTATATTGTTTCTAGTAAAAAATGAACGTACTCTTTGTCACTTTATTTCAGCCTAATCGATATCCAAAGTGGGTCACGGATTTTCAAGATATACGTTTTATGTGATATACACAACTTTATCATTTTTCCTTTGCCTAATAGCAGACAGTATACGTGTATGTGGCAAATATGTGACCCTCCACCACGAAATGAGTCGCATGTCACCTCGCGCGGTTCTGCGCTTGGCTTGATATAAGTCCGGGGAGTGTCTGGTAACAGTGTGAGGGTCACCTTAGTCACAGGCTTATAACTCAAACAGTTTTTGCTCTTTTCTAAAACGGTTTTCACCACTAGATAGAGCATACGCAACTCTGTGTGAAAATGTAAAAATATGAAAATCATGAAAATCATGAAAATGTGACATGCGACTCATTTCGTCGTGGAGGGTCACATATGTGCTTCAAAATAGCTCATTGAAGATTTATTTTTGTCTGCACGCCTTAACACAGGTATACACGGCAACCTGTTATGCCAGACTCCCTTGTGTAAATGTGGTTGTAATGTCTTTTACAGCAACAACCGTCTCTTAATTAATGAGTAAAAACATGTTCGTATTAATGGTTGTGTGTGTGTATGTGTGTGTGTGTGTGTGTGTGTGTGTGTGTGTGTGTGTGTGTGTGTGTGTGTGTGCATGTCTATGTGTCTGTGTGTCTGCCTGTGTGTCTGTCTTTGTATTTATTTCTCTCAGTGCCCCTTTGTTTCAATCCGAGCCAAAGCTGTGGCGGCCATACGTGAAAAAAACATATCAAGTAAAGGATAACTAGATCTTGGTCTTGACAAGCAAACAAGTAACAAGATAATTGGCGCGTAACAAAGTGGAAAATAATTCTGTATTTAATTACCAATTAACTCATCACGATATGTGATAAGAATAAAGCAACAAACTTTAAACTAGATGCTCCTTGGAATAAAGCACATACACATGTAGACATTTATTTCGTGCAACCATTCTATTGTATATATAATACAACTCGTCATAAACGATGATGAAATATTTATCAATAAAGTTAAGGTGACTAATTCACTTATCAACACCATTGTGATCCATATCTCTTTGTGTGCAACATAGCGCTTAAAACACATACACGTATCACATCGCCATGTCGACAGGCAGGTAGTTTGTTTTAATTATCGGGATGATGTCACTGATCAATTGTTTGATAACGAACCAGTATACCTTAGGGTTAGGGTTAGGGTTACAACTTTGTACAATGTATAAGTATATTTCGATGTGTATTACTATTTGATTTGGAATTGTGTACATAATAACTGATTGATTTATTTAAAACACATACACGTATCACATCGCCATGTCGACAGGCAGGTAGTTTGCTTTAATTATCGGGATGATGTCACTGATCAGTTGTTTGATAACGAACCAGTATACCTGTTTATACATTATGTATTTTTTTGTGAGGCCCTTAGAACTGTTTTATAATTTGCGCGATATAAATATCCTCATTATTGTTATGATAATAACATTGTGACATATTTAAGCGTAACAGCATGCGCTGTATTGTGTTTTGCAACAATTATACCTACCTATGCTGCATTTGTTGATGTGGATAGTTGAATGGCGTATTCCGTCAACAAAACGTTATGACAGGACATGACTTAATCATGCGCTTAATTACTAGTCCTACTTTTTACATTTAGTCAAGTTTTGACTAAATGTTTTAACGTAGAGGGGGGAAACGAGACGAGGGTTGTGGTGTATGTGTGTGTGTGAGTGTGTCTCTCTGTCTGTGTGTGTGTGTGTGTGTGTGTGTGTGTGTGTGTGTGTGTGTGTGTGTGTGTGTGTCTGTCTCTGTGTGTGTGTAGAGCGATTCAGACCAAACTACTGGACCGATCTTTATGAAATTTGACATGAGAGTTCCTGGGAATGATATCCCCGGATGTTTCTTTTTTTTTCGATAAATACCTTTGATGACGTCATATCCGGCTTTTTGTAAAAGTTGAGGCGGCACTGTCACATCCTCATTTTTCTATCAAATTGATTGAAATTTTGGCCCAGCAATCTTAGACGAAGGCCGGACTTCGGTATTGCATTTTAGCTTGGTAGCTTAAAAATTAATTTATGACTTTGGTCATTAAAAATCTGGAAATTGTAAAAAAAAAATTTGGTTAAAACGATCCAAATTTACGTTTATCTTATTCTTCATTACTTTCTGATTCCAAAAACATATAAATATGTTACATTCGGATTAAAAACAAGCTCTGAAAATTAAAAATATAAAAATTATTATTAAAATAAAATTTCCGAAATTGATTTAAAAACAATTTCGTCTTATTCCTTGTGGGTTCCTGACTCCAAAAACATATAGATGTGATATGTTTGGATTAAAAACACGATCAGAAAGTTAAAAAGAATAGAGATAAAGAAAAGCGTGCTATCCTTCTCAGCGCAACTACTACCCCGCTCTTCTTGTCAATTTCACTGCCTGTGCATCGAGCGGTGGACTGACGATGCTACGAGTATACGCTCTTGCTGTAAAAATGCAGTGAGTTCAGTTTCATTCTGTTAGTTCGACAGCTTGACTAAATGTTGTAATTTCGCCTTACGCGACTTGTTTTTATTTGCATTACTCTGTTATCCCATTGCTGGGAAATTCGGGTCGCTTCCTCCTGGTGGAAAGCTAGCAGCAACAAGAGTCACTCTGCACAGGTATTTGTTAAGGTGAAAAACATGCCTAGGCACCTGCACTGCTGGCAGAATGACCAAGGTCTTTTACGTGCGACAGCGGTGACACGCGGGTTGGGACATGGATACCGTCGCTGAGTCAGCACACAAAGCTGACTCGTGTCCGTCGCTGTCCAGATTCGAACCCGTAACCAACATCCGTGACCGAGGATTTCGAGTCCATTGTTCTACCAACTGAACGAGCTACCGGGCTTTCAGCTAATTAGATCATCCGTAACATTGTCGATAATATCATTTCGGTCACGGCGGCCGACGCACTGTAGCGTAAAGCAGCTGTTGTATAACCGGAAGTAATGGGGTTTTACTCTTAATTTTGAACAAATGCAAACGTATGCCTTGCATAAGGGCACATATGGGCAACTTATATAAAACTGGCGAGCCATTGTTTTGTGTGTGCAACGCAGCACGAGGAAGATATTAACGTCTATAATGTTGTGTTTTCATAGCAAGGTAGTATGCTTAAATGTTCAGAAAGGTATCATTACAATCTTGTTCAGTAACAGATTCGTTTTTATACCAAGACAAAATAAACATAGTAGATAAGACAGTGGTGGATGTGGATATGGCGTATGTTTATCTTGCATTAAACTGCATGGATAATGTAAGAGATTTATTTTGTTTTTTTGTTTTTTGTGTGTGTGTGTGTGTGTGTGGTTTGGAGCAAACCTTCTTCATAGGTCTTTTCTTTTCTCAGTCAAATGTGTACATTTTTAAAACAACAAACTTTATCAGTAAACTAATACGTTTAAATAAATAAATAAATAAAAATAATCATAACATAAATTTATTCCTAATGTTCAGCTCAGAGATTTATTCATTAGAGAAACGGTATAACAGTATGACAATTAATAACACACGCAGCATTGCGTGTCCAATTGTGTTTGTATCGTAGCTAATTATAATGTGTGTAAATTACCAATAGTATCATGTCAATGTATCCACAGGTCATTGTAGCATACAAAACAGCTGTTGAACAACAATCTGTCATAGCCAACGACCTGTAGGGATTTTAATTAGATCAAATATATAACCAGATACTAACAGATGTCCAGCCAAAAGAGGATGTTTGTTACGGGTAGTTTCTGACGAAAAATGTGAGGTGTTATACTTATCTCCTTAATCAGAGAAACGCTTGTTCAAGGACAATTTGTTTCTAGAAAGTCAATGTAAACTTTTTGATGGAGCTCATTGACATAGGCAGACGAACATATACATAGACACACCGCGAGTGCCAGTTGAACTGTCGGAAAAACCCTGAAAGGAGGGGGGGGGATGTAGGGAGACAGGCAGACAGGCAGACAGCAAGACAAACATATATCCAGACAGACAGACAGACGGACACACACACACACCCGCACCCACACACACACACACACACACACACACACAAACACACTCACACACACACACACACACACACACACACACACACACACACACACGCACACACACACACACAAAATTAGAACCACCCTACCTCCCCCATCCTTCCCGCCAGACAGGAAACACGCTTGCATTGGTCACAGATAGCCAAATATCGGTTAAAGGGACGTTAAAAGAAACAACTACCAACCAGCCAACCAATTCCCCCCCACCCCCACCCCCACCCCCCACCAACACACATACACGAAGGCCCCGATAACCCAGCCTAGAGAGACACTTAACAGCAACATACAAGTACTCCCACAGACAAAAACAG
>NC_090254.1:4785247-4792747 GCF_037325665.1 Littorina saxatilis | reverse complement strand
GACTACCTAGTCACTGTAGACTGAGGCAGGTTTTAACAGCCGTCCCTGCATGCACGCACTTATGGGGAGGGAGGAGGAGGAGTGATTGTGCTCTCAGACGGTGTTTTAGGTATGAGGTTCTTTTTGCTCCCTTGGTCAACTGTAGACCGAGGAGGAGGAGGAGGAGGAGGAGGAGGAGGAGGAGGAGGAGAGGAGGAGGAGGAGGAGGAGGAGTGTAAGTAATTCAGGGAGTGTGCTCAAAGACGGAGCTTGATTGATTAATTGATTGATTTTACAGACACACAGTCAAGCTTGTAATTTCTCTTTTAGAGATGAATAAAGATTATTGTATTGTATTGTATTGTATTGCATTCAGATGTGAGGTTTGCCTGTGCTTATTTGAAGTGGTTCTGCTCGCTCCCGTGATCATACAAGATGTAGGCCGAGGCAGAGGGAGATGAGGGAGGAGGAGAAGAAGGAGGAAGACAGTGATTGTGCTCTCAGACGGGGTTTTGGATGTGAGGTTTTCCTGCGCTTTTTGGGGTTGGTTCTTTTCGCTCCTGTGGTCATCTGTAGGCTGGAGCAGATATGAACAACCCTCTCCGTATACACACACTATTGGGAAAGAAAGAGGAGAAGAACAACAAAGAAGAGGTGGAGTAGTAAAAGGATAAGGACGAGCAAAGGAGTGTGCTCCCAACCTGTGTTCCTCACATAAAACTATCCTGTACACTCTTAACTTGCTTTTTACATTTAGTCAAGTTTTGACTAAATGTTTTAACATAGAGGGGGAATCGAGGCGAGGGTCGTGGTGTATGTGTGTGTGTGTGTGTGCGTGTGTGTGTGTAGAGCGATTGAGAGTAAACTACTGGACCGATCTTTATGAAATTTGACATGAGAGTTCCTGGGTATGACATCCCCGGACATGTTTTTCATTTTTTCGATAAATGTCTTTGATGACGTCATATCCGGCTTTTTGTAAAAGTTGAGGCGGCACTGTCACACCCTCATTTTTCAATCAAATTGATTGAAATTTTGGCCAAGCAATCTTCGACGAAGGCCGGACTTCGGTATTGCATTTTAGCTTGGTGGCTTTAAAAATTAATTAATGACTTTGGTCATTAAAAATCTGAAAATTGTAATTAAAATTATATTTTTATAAAACGATCCAAATTTGCGTTCATCTTATTCTTCGTCATTTTCTGATTCCAAAAACATTTAAATATGTCATATTCGGATTAAAAACAAGGTCTAAAAATTAAAAATATAAAAATTATTATCAAAATCAAATTTCCGAAATCGATTTAAAAACACTTTCGTCTTATTCCTTGTCGGTTCCTGATTCCAAAAACATATGGATATGATATGTTTGGATTAAAAACACGCTCAGAAAGTTAAAACGAAGAGAGGTACAGAAAAGCGTGCTATCCTTCTCAGCGCAACTACTACCCCGCTCTTCTTGTCAATTTCACTGCCTTTGTCACGAGCGTTGGACTGACGATGCTACGAGTATACGATCTTGCTGAAAAATTGCATTGCGTTGTGCGTGTGTGTGTGTGTAGAGCGATTCAGACCAAACTACTGGACCGATCTTTACGAAATTTTACATGAGAGTTCCTGGGAATGATATCCCCGGACGTTTTTTTTTTCGTTTTTTTCGATAAATACCTTTGATGACGTCATATCCGGCTTTATGTAAAAGTTGAGGCGGCACTGTCACACCCTCATTTTTCAATCAAATTGATTGATATTTTGGCCAAGCAATCTTCGACGAAGGCCGGACTTCGGTATTGCATTTCAGCTTGGTGGCTTAAAAATTAATTTATGACTTTGGTCATTAAATATCTGAAAATTGTGAGAAAAAAAAGAAAATTTATAAAACGATCCAAATTTACGTTCATTTTATTCTTCATCATTTTCTGATTCCAAAAACATATAAATATGTTATATTCGGATTAAAAACAATGTCTGAAAATTAAAAATATAAAAATTATCATCAAAATCAAATTTCCGAAATCGATTTAAAAACACTTTCATCTTATTCCTTGTCGGTTCCTGATTCCAAAAACATATGGATATGATATGTTTGGATTAAAAACACGCTCAGAAAGTTAAAACGAAGAGAGGTACAGAAAAGCGTGCTATCCTTCTCAGGGCAACTACTACCCCGCTCTTCTTGTCAATTTCACTGCCTTTGTCACGAGCGGTGGACTGACGATGCTACGAGTATACGGTCTTGCTGAAAAAATTGCATTGCGTTGTGCGTGTGTGTGTGTAGAGCGATTCAGACCAAACTACTGGACCGATCTTTACGAAATTTTACATGAGAGTTCCTGGGAATGATATCCCCGGACGTTTTTTTTTCTCGTTTTTTTCGATAAATACCTTTGATGACGTCATATCCGGCTTTATGTAAAAGTTGAGGCGGCACTGTCACACCCTCATTTTTCAATCAAATTGATTGATATTTTGGCCAAGCAATCTTGGACGAAGGCCGGACTTCGGTATTGCATTTCAGCTTGGTGGCTTAAAAATTAATTTATGACTTTGGTCATGAAATATCTGAAAATTGTAAAAAAAAATGTTTTTTTATAAAACGATCCACATTTACGTTCATCTTATTCTTCATCATTTTCTGATTCCAAAAAACATATAAATATGTTATATTGGGATTAAAAACAAGCACTGAAAATTAAAAATATAAAAATTATGATCAAAATTAAATTTTCGAAATCAATTTAAAAACACTTTCATCTTCTTTCTTGTCGGTTCCTGATTCCAAAAACATTTAGATATGATATGTTTGGATTAAAAACACGCTCAGAAAGTTAAAACGAAGAGAGGTACAGTAAAGCGTGCTATCCTTCTCAGCGCAACTACTACCCCGCTCTTCTTGTCAATTTCACTGCCTTTGCCACGAACGGTGGACTGACGATGCTACGAGTATACGGTCTTGCTGAAAAATTGCATTGCGTTCAGTTTCATTCTGGGAGTTCGACAGCTTGACTAAATGTTGTATTTTCGCTTTACGCGACTTGTTGTTGTTCCTTTGGCTGTTCGGAAACGTGCGGAAGCTAGTGAGCCTTTATCGTTTCCCTTTTCCCCTGAACATTTCAAAAGAGCAACAGAAAAGAGGGAGAAGATGAGGATAACTGAGTGGACGAATTGTGCTCTCAGGCGCTGTTTCATCCATGGGATTGTCCAAGTTCCCTGCGCGTTTTCCATTGAATGTGTTTTGCCTTTTTTTGACAATCACTAGACTGGGGCAAGGTTTAACACCCATCCCTGCATACACGCAATTTTTGGAAAGAAGGAGAAGCAGAAGAAGAATGATTTTTTGCAGTGAGACGGCGTCACATACATGACATTGTCTTGGCTTTCCTGCAAGTTCTAAACTTGCTTTTCCGCGCCTGTGGCTAATCGTGGTCGTGCAGGAGAATTTGGCTTTTGACTTTTCCGTTTCCGTTTTTTCCTTCAACTTTACAGAGGAGGAAAAGAAAGAAAAGGAAGGTTAGGAGGAGCAGGATAAGAGTGAGCTTAGGCTCTCAGACGACGCTCTACACACGAGACGGTCCAAGTTTCCGGCACTTTCTCCAGTTGAAGTAGCCTGATGTAGGTTTTAACACAACTCTATGCGCACACGCACAATTGGGAAGAAAGGCGGAGGAGGAGGAGGAGGAGGAGGAGGAAGAGGAGGAGGCGGAGGCGGAAGAGATTGTCGTGGCTTTTCCGCACTTTCTCAAGTTGATTGTGGTGAGCGGAAACGTTTGAGACTTTTCGTTTCCGTTTTGCTTTGGACATTTCAAAGAAGAAACAGAAAATCAGAAGCAAACAAAGGTGGATTAAAAAAAAGGGATTATGATTTGTGACAGTGTTCCACGCATGACACTGACTTGTGTTTCACGCACTTTTACTTTTTTAAAAATTTTTTTAAAGTGAATTTGTTTTTCGCCTCCTGTCATCTTAAAGATACCTCCGTCCTGCCCACACGTAGCTCGAGCAGAGGGAGTGTGCTCTCTGGCAGTGTTCCGACGGGCGCCTGCCCACACGTAGCTCGAGCAGAGGGAGTGTGCTCTCTGGCAGTGTTCCGACGGGCGCCTGCCCACACGTAGCTCGAGCAGAGGGAGTGTGCTCTCTGGCAGTGTTCCGACGGGCGCCTGCCCACACGTAGCTCGACCAGAGGGAGTGTGCTCTCTGGCGGTGTTCCGACGGGCGCAGTGGCCAAGTGGATTTTTTTTTTTTAGGGAAATTTGTGTCCTACAGGCATTGTTTGTCAGCCTCTTAAGGACAGGACTGGGCCTAGTGGATAAGACATGGGCCTCCTTTTATTAACACACACGGCATTGCGTGTCCAATTGTGTTTAGATCGTAGCTAATTATAATGTGTGTAAACCACCGATGTTACCATGTCAATTTATCGACAGGACATTGTAGCATACAAAACAGCTGTTGAACAACACTCTGTCATAGCCATTTACCTTTGGGGCGGGGGTGGGGGGGGGTGGGGGTGGGGGTGTCAATTAGAGCATTCAACGGGGGCAGTGGCCTAGTGGATAAAACATCGGCCTCGTAATTGGAAGGCCGTGAGTTCAAATCCCAGCCGCTGCCGCCTGATGGGTTAAGGGTGGAGATTTTTCCGATCTCCCAAGTCAACTTGTGTGCAGACCTGCTGGTGCCTTATCCCCCTTCGTGTTTGCACGCGAGCACCCCCCAGCCACACACACAAAAAAGTGAAAACAAATAACATAACAAGAAATTGATAACTCAGATTGCACCAGATTGCTCTATTTTCCTTGAATTTTATCAACATTTTACGGGGGTGCATGCCCCCGGACACCCCTAGGAGCCGGCCTTTGTCTTCTAACTGACGGTTTTGGAAAGTAGTTGGGTAATTTGCTGGGTCAGGTTCCACCAGGTCGGTCATTTGTCCTTGTTTTGATCCAAATTTGTTTTTTAAAAATGTACTTTTTGGAAGGTGTATTAGGGGAAGTTTCTTGGCTCAGATTGCACCAGATTGCCCCATTTTCCTTGTTTTATCAACATTTTTCGGGGGAGGGGGGGGGGGCATACGCCCTGACCCTCCCAAATTGAATCCCTCTTTAGGGCGAGGGCTGGTCGTAAACAAACAACCAATTTGTGTTCATACCGTTACCCTCGAACATAGAAACAAATGCCATTGTCATTGTCATTGTCATTGTCATTGTCATTGTCATGTTCTTACTGTTGGGGAGGAATAAGGAGGAAGAGAGAGAATGAAGAGAAGAAAGGAGGAGAAGGGGGGGGGGGGTATTTGCTTCCAGACGGTATTCCATGCAGGCTACACGTGAGATTGTCTCGGCTTTCCTGCACTTTCTTAACTTACTTTCTTGGCTCCTGATGCGTGCGGGAGGGTTTGAGACTTTCTCGTTTCCGTTTTTCCTGGAACGTTTCAGACGAAAAAACCCAAAATTAAAATAGAAGATAAAAGGTCTGGAGGAAAAGCTAGGGAATTGGGTCTTAAGGCAGCATTCCAACCATGAGGTTGTCTACATTTCCTGCACTTTCTAAACGGATTTTTCAGTTGATGCTTCCTTAACTATCTGAAGGCACGCTTCCTCTGCACACCCACAAGGCCGGACTTTGGTATTGCATTTCAGCTTGGTGACTTAAAATATAATTAATGAATTTGGTCATTAAAAATCGGAAACTTGTCATTAAATTATTTTTTTAAACGATCCAAAAACAGTTTCATCTTATTCTTCGTCATTTTCTGATTCCAAAACCATATACATATGTTATATTTGGATTACAAACAAGCTCTGAAAATTAAAAATATGAACATTATGATCAAGATTAATTGTCCGAAATCGATATAGAAACAATTTCATCTTGTTTCTTGTCGGTCCCTGATTTCAAAAACATATAGATATGATATGTTTGGATTAAAAACAAACTCAGTACGCTAAAAAGAATAGAGATACAGAAAAGCGTGTTATCCTGCTCAGCGCGACCATTACCGCACTATTCTGGCTTGTCGATTTAACTGCCTTTGCCACGAGCGGTGGACTGACGAAACTACGAGTATGCGGTCTTGGTGAAAAAATGCAGTGCGTTCAGTTTCATTCTGTGAGTTCGACAGCTTGACTAAATGTTGTTATTTCGCCTTACGCGACACACACACACACACACACACACACACACACACACACACACACACACACACACACACACACACACACACACACACACACACACACACACACACACACACACACACACACAAAAGCTTGCGTGTTATCCATTACATTGCACTAGGTCAGCTGAAATGCATCCGATTTAAAGCAATTCCTAACAGGGCGACTAGCAAGCAACATGCACAGGCAGAATTCGCTACTTCAGATGACGTTGTAATCACGTCACATTACTCTACATTACTGGGTTTGCAATATTTGTCTTTGCAATCTAGAACATCGAATTCATTTCATTTGATAGGGTGCACTGCCGGATATTGTTACAATTTGCTGCATTGTCTGCAGTGTTTTCTCTTTTTTTGGGCCGGTTTTAGCTTTCTGTCTCTCGCTGGTAATTGACAAATGGACATACGTTAAATGTATGAACTGTGTTGTGTTACATTCCATATTTCGCGCCATCTTTCGGCGCACTTTGAAGGCAACAAATTTGACGTGCACATTGTCTTTTTCCATTTCAGTGGGTGCGTCGTTCGAGGTTTCACTGTCCTGGGTTTTGTTTCGTACAAAACTGTTTGATTTACCTCATTCTCAGTTTAGACGGAGGTGTAATTCAAATCATGTTGATATGTGTTACTTAAGGAGAATTTGTAATACTCATGCACTAAAGTCCACGACATGTGCTTTAAAACCGCTGTTGTAGTTTGTAAATCATCTTTGCTTGCATTCGAAGACGGTTTTGCATTTTACTGAATCTGGGATATATATATGTGTTTTTGTACTTACTTGTTTTTGCAAATCCTCTTAGCACTGATAAGCGTCCTAGCACTGATTGACTCTGCGATCTTCCCGTTTTAGGAAAGGTAAACTTTTACTGAGTTTGTGGAACTTTGATTTCTCGAAGTTTTAATAATAATTCCATCTGCAAAACGTACACATTTAGAAGTTTTCGTATTTTCTGTAACTGTCTGAGATTAAAGGGCCCGTTTTAGACATTGTTTGGCACAAGACGTTTTGGTAAGGGTTGGAAACCCTGTGCATGTCTTCGTGTGTCTGGTATTGAAAGTGGTTCATCTCAAAGTGTGATGCTTTGCTATTTGAGTTAACTGGTTCTGTTCAAAGAAGAAACCAAGCACTGCACACACACACACACACACACACACACACACACACACACACACACACACACACACACACACACACACACACATACACACACACACACAAACACACACACACACACACACACACACAAACACACACATACACGCACACGACACACACACACGCACACACATACACACAAACACACACACGCACACACACCCCCCCACACACACACACACACACACAC
>NC_090254.1:4749788-4782547 GCF_037325665.1 Littorina saxatilis | reverse complement strand
CACACACACACACGTACCTAAAGTGTGGATGGTTACCTAAGAGGCGGCACTGGGTGTAGTGCCTTTCTAGTGCACTTGCACTACAACAGCACTGGGTGCAGTACTCGCTCCGGCATCGAAGAATTTTGCACTAAAAAATGCACAAAATTTGACCTATTTCGTCGCCTATAGAGGACGGAAAGAATGTCATTTTGAACATTGTTATCTTCCGCCTGAGAACGGGACACAACAGACTTAACCAGCATCTCCACAAGAAGCTGCATGTTGTGCCCTCCCCCATGTGTTCTTGTGGGGAAGCAGAGCAGGACACTGCCCACATCCTACGAGACTGCAGGAACCACCAGGTGCTGAGAGAGGAAATCTGGCCAATGCCGGAGTCCCTGCACAACAAGCTGTACGGGCCAGTGGCTGCGCTGCAGAGGACCACTAATTATATTTCAAGATCTGGACTCCAAGTGTGATCGGCGATCGAAAAGAAGAAGAAGAAGAACATTGTTATGACATTCTTTCCGTCAAAAAAGTCAATTTAACGGTGTTAAATGAAGCGACCATCCACACAATTAGGTTGCCATCCAGAGTTTAGGTTGCCATCCACGTGTGGATGGTTGCCTTATGGTGATTTAGGCAACCAAACCTGTGGAAACGGGGGTACACATACACACACACACACACACACACACACACACACACACACACACACACACACACACACACACACACACACTGCATTCCCTTCAATACCATTCTATGTATTTCTCTTTCTTCTTTGTCCGCTCCCTCCCTCTTCTTCCTCCGATCCAACCTCTCACACTTGGCTGCACAGCAAGTAATAAACCACCCAGAAACGAAACTGTCCACAGCTAACACCGAGGAAGCGATCCTCTCGAAGACTGACACAGCCAAGCGTAGTTTTGACGATTTTTCTCTATAAAAATGAACACCGTCTCTGCCTTGGAGAGAAAACAAGTTCTTATCTGGATGTTAAACAGGAAGCCCATAACACCTCCTTCTCACTTTCTTCTGGGAGATATGTTGTTATTTTTTCTTAATAAGAATCAATATTTGTGGACTCTTGCTATCTAATATGGGGGGTTAGAGGTTATCGGTGAGTATTAATGCTAAATAACTGTTCTGTTGTTCGATGTTGCATGTAGGTTTTTTTTCCCGGGGGGGGTGGGGGGGGGGGGGGGTGGCTGAAGAGAGGTGAGGTGGAGTGATAGTGGCTTCGAATGGTCGGTTTCTTCCCATCTGGTCTACTTCCCATGCTATCTATTCTCATCTAGACGTACGCACTCAAGAGAGACAGAGGAATGAGACGAGAGAGGATGCTGTTAACATGAGGCTCTGTCTGTGTGCATTAGTTGTTTATTGGTATCAGAGTTCGCTTTCGTAGACTGTCTCGAAAAGACTGATGTATAAGATATTCACATTAGTTGACCACAGAAGCACAAAATCATACAACAAATGTTATTGTACTGCAGTACTCTGTCGCTGATTTAACAATTTCCCGGGCGGGGATGTAGCTCAGTCGGTAGCGCGCTGGATTTGTATCCAGTTGGCCGCTGTCAGCGTGAGTTCGTCCCCACGTTCGGCGAGAGATTTATTTCTCAGAGTCAACTTTGTGTGCAGACTCTCCTCGGTGTCCGAACACCCCCGTGTGTACACGCAAGCACAAGACCAAGTGCGCACGAAAAAGATCCTGTAATCCATGTCAGAGTTCGGTGAGTTATAGAAACACGAAAATACCCAGCATGCTCCCCCGAAAGCGGCGTATGGCTGCCTAAATGGCGGGGTAAAAAACGGTGATACACGTAAAAGCCGTGGGAGTTTCAGCCCATGAACGAACAAACAAACAAACAATTTCCCATGACTATAAAGCAGACGGTTCCCTCTCCTAAAACTCCCCGTGGATGTTAGTGGCTGTTTGGGTATTCTGAAAAATAGGCTGCATCACCATCATTTTAGATTATATGGATTAAAAAATGTATCAACAAGGATGGAAGTCAGAGACACACAGACACACACACACACACACACACACACACACACACAGACACACACACATACACACAGACACACACACACACAGACACACACACACACAGACACACACACACACAGACACACACACATACACACACACAGACACACACACAGACACACACACACACACACAAACACAAACACACACACACACACACACACACACACACACACACACAGACACACACACACACACACACATACACACACACAGACACACACACACACACACACACACACACACACACACACACACGATAGCTCCACGGCGCTGAGCTCTGTCTATGTCTGTAACATCTTATCAGGGTAAGTTGACGATCGCATTTGTTTTTCGGGAAGGGGGTTGGGGGTTCTTTGATGAAAGCTTGTAAGCCTTGTTTATTTATGTAGATACACTAATGTATTTGAATAGAACGATAGAGACATTTTTGGAGTGCATAAATAAAAGGAAAATGTATACCACAGAAGAGAAGCACATAGAAAAGGTCCACCCAACGTTCCGATCCCATTTCGGCGAGACAGGAAATTAAACGATTGATCACAGTGTTCATTATATTTAGTCAAGTTTTGACTAAATATTTTAACATCGAGGGGGAATCGAAACGAGGGTCGTGGTGTATGTGCGTGTGTGTGTGTGTGTGTCTGTGTGTCTGTGTGTGTGTGTGTGTGTGTGTGTAGAGCGATTCAGACTAAACTACTGGACCGATCTTTATGAAATTTGACATGAGAGTTCCTGGGTATGAAATCCCCGAACGTTTTTTTCATTTTTTTGATAAATGTCTTTGATGACGTCATATCCGGCTTTTCGTGAAAGTTGAGGCGGCACTGTCACGCCCTCATTTTTCAACCAAAGTGGTTGAAATTTTGGTCAAGTAATCTTCGACGAAGCCCGGACTTCGGTATTGCATTTCAGCTTGGTGGCTTAAAAATTAATTAATGACTTTGGTCATTAAAAATCTGAAAATTGTAAAAAAAAATAAACATTTATAAAACGATCCAACTTAACGTTTATCTTATTCTCCATCATTTGCTGATTCCAAAAACATATAAATATGTTATATTCGGATTAAAAACAAGCTCTGAAAATTAAATATATAAAAATAATTATCAAAATTAAATTGTCCAAATCAATTTAAAAACACTTTCATCTTATTCCTTGTCGGTTCCTGATTCCAAAAACATATAGATATGATATGTTTGGATTAAAAACACGCTCAGAAAGTTAAAACAAAGAGAGGTACAGAAAAGCGTGCTATCCTTCTTAGCGCAACTACTACCCCGCTCTTCTTGTCAATTTCACTGCCTTTGGCATGAGCGGTGGACTGACGATGCTACGAGTATACGGTCTTGCTGAAAAATGGCATTGCGTTCAGTTTCATTCTGTGAGTTCGACAGCTACTTGACTAAATATTGTATTTTCGCCTTACGCGACTTGTTTTAGGTTTGTGTTCTTAATTTTGTTCAAGGATGTTAATGTCCTAGATACATTTGGTGAGCTATATTTTTGAACGGTTGGGTGAAAACAAGAGTTACGGGCCCTAACAGATTGTTTCCCCGTTTACATTTTATTTCGAATGTGATGTGTGAACATGTCATATGATGATGCTGGGCTTCCATTAAAAAAAAATATTAAAACTTGTAGGTATTTGATTATTCATCAATTATTTGTTAGATCTGAATGTTTTTGTTTTTTGTAACGGAAAAAGGCAGTGGTACCTGTGATGAAAGGACACCAATGGAACCAGCTAAAAGTGGCCCTACATTGCATTTGGCTTATTGTGATAGTTATATGTCCATGGGTGGGACTAAAAAATGTCATGAATTCTGAAAAATTCTAAGGGGGGGTCTGGGGGCCCTCAGACGCTGAAGAATTTGTATAATTATCTTATATAACTATAAGTGGTCATTGTCTATGAATTGTTTTTAATGCTTGTATGTTATTTCTTACGAGAAAACTTTTTATATGTAAAATGTGTAATGTTAACGTCTTATGTAAAGCGCCATGAGACTGTCATTTGGCGGTGAACAGCGCTATAAAAGAATGTTTTATTGAGACATCCCAGTGCACTAAGGGATTTATAGAGCAAATCGAGAAAATTCATTATTGAACGAAGCGCATAGCGCTGAGTTCAATAATTATTTTCGAGATTTGCTCTATAAATCCCTTAGTGCACTGGGATTGTTTTAATAACGATATTGTCAGTACCGCCATAGAAAAAAGAAGATTCCAAACGCACATTTTGCTACGCGCATTTGAATAGGCATAACTGTGTGGTCAGGTCGTATAAGATCTACTTTTGTGTGGGCTGTCTCAAGTGTGTCGTGCTTTCGTCACACGCATTTTAATTTATGTTGGTAAATGCCAGTGTAGCGTTAATCTGAACAGTGATGATCTTTCAGAGAGATCTCATTTGAACTCGGAGAAAGGACTGTGCTCTTCATTATTTGCGATTCGAAACCTCCAGTCGAGCTTCGACGGATGGACTGTGCGGAGTGACTCCCCTTGAATTGACTACCCCCCGAAGGACTCGACGGTTAGCACATTTTCAAAATAAATGTGGCATATTTCTCGTGTTGTATCTTCACTCATCGGGGAGTCTGATACTAAATATGAACGGTAAGAATGCTCTGAACCCTACACGTATTATATCCCCATCGTTTTTTCGTTCACATTTGCCCAACATATTAAATTGCTGAGCGGGGTTTATGTCGTCTGCTAGGCTAGGGCAATCGAACCACTGCAGTCTGCACTGAGTCTGCACGCATGAGGCAGGCTGGTAATAAGTCTTATATATGGTAAGAACGTTCTGAACCCTACACGTTTTCGATTACGATTGTTCTTGCCTTGAAATAATAATTCGGAAACCATTCATTTACTGAACTGATGCAGTCGTATTTCAGTGTAGTCTATTACGTATGACAGAGTCGATCGAGTCAGTCTTCCAAAAGCTACTGGTACGTTATCGGAATAACACTTTTGTTTTCTGTTAGCCGCTGGGAATTGTATACTAACTCATCATTTGGTAATGTGGATGATAAGCTACATGCCACTAACACGGCATATGAGAAGAATATATGCTAGTCGGCGAAAATGAGATGAAATACAGCGGCTTCTATTTTTAGATCAGTGACACTGTGGCAAAGGCACATGCAATGTGTCAGAAAAAACCCACTTCTGCTTTAATTGAGAAGCAGGGAATTTATGGTCATTTGGTATTGTGGATAATATAAACTACATGTAATTAATTAATTCCGAGGATGAGAGCACAGTCTCGCTTAGGCAACGGGCAGAAGAATACGCTATGTGAAAAAGGTAGCGCGCTAACAGTTTTAGCGCATTGCCATTAGCCAATCAACTGGTTCACATCAGTCATGTGACACCAGTACGTTCTGACAATTATTATTATTATTAATTAACAACCAAAAAAACGTCCACAGTTTCGAGCTTTCCAAAGTGGCCTCCTACCATAACCATACCGGTTGCACCCCACTCAAACTGAAGTTCGTCCAGCTCTCCAACCGGACAGTGAGACATAATTACACATTAACATGCTTCCATTTGAAACTTCGAGGTCTTCATCGGGGATTGACGCCCGACCAAAGGTAATTGAAGCCCGACGGAGCGAAGGTAAAAAGCTGACGGCCTTTGTAGTCCAAGTGAAAAAAAAGGTTGATGGCAAGCTTAGACAAGTTTGCAAAAAGGGGAGAGACGGAGATGACCGACGGAAAGAGGGGAGAGACGGAGATGACCGACGGAAAGAGGGGAGAGACGGAGATGACCGACGGAAAGAGGGGAGAGACGGAGACGACCGACGGAAAGAGGGGAGAGACGGAGATGACCGACGGAAAGAGGGGAGAGACGGAGATGACCGACGGAAAGAGGGGAGAGACGGAGATGACCGACGGAAAGAGGGGAGAGACGGAGATGACCGACGGAAAGAGGGGAGAGACGGAGATGACCGACGGAAAGAGGGGAGAGACGGAGATGACCGACGGAAAGAGGGGAGAGACGGAGATGACCGACGGAAAGAGGGGAGAGACGGAGATGACCGACGGAAAGAGGGGAGAGACGGAGATGACCGACGGAAAGAGGGGAGAGACGGAGACGACCGACGGAAAGAGGGGAGAGACGGAGATGACCGACGGAAAGAGGGGAGAGACGGAGATGACCGACGGAAAGAGGGGAGAGACGGAGATGACCGACGGAAAGAGGGGAGAGACGGAGATGACCGACGGAAAGAGGGGAGAGACGGAGATGACCGACGGAAAGAGGGGAGAGACGGAGATGACCGACGGAAAGAGGGGAGAGACGGAGATGACCGACGGAAAGAGGGGAGAGACGGAGATGACCGACGGAAAGAGGGGAGAGACGGAGATGACCGACGGAAAGAGGGGAGAGACGGAGATGACCGACGGAAAGAGGGGAGAGACGGAGATGACCGACGGAAAGAGGGGAGAGACGGAGATGACCGACGGAAAGAGGGGAGAGACGGAGATGACCGACGGAAAAAGGGGAGAGACGGAGATGACCGACGGAAAGAGGGGAGAGACGGAGATGACCGACGGAAAGAGGGGAGAGACGGAGATGACCGACGGAAAGAGGGGAGAGACGGAGATGACCGACGGAAAGAGGGGAGAGACGGAGATGACCGACGGGCGCAGTGGCCCAGTGGATAAGACATCAGGCTCCCAATCGGGAGGACGTGGGTTCGAATCCAGGCGGAGATGTTAATGGTGGACATTTTCAAATCTCCCGCGTCAACGTATGTTCAGACCTGATAGTACCTTATCCCCCTTCGTTTGTACACGCAAGAACAAGACCAAGTGCGCACGGAAAAGATCCTGCAATCCGTGTTAGAGTTCGGTGGGTTAGCATGCCTACCCCGAAAGCATGTTGTGGCTGCCCAACTGGCGGGGTAAAAACGGTCATACACGTAAAAACCCACTCATGCAAAAACCACGAGTGCACGTGGGAGTTTGAGCCCAAGAACGCAGAAGAAGAAGCAGAAAGGGAGATGAGTACCTGACAGGTGGGAAGAAGGCGGACAACATTCATTTGAGACAGCGCAAGGGAATGGGGATGGCAACGTTTGTGGCCAAAGTAACATGTGATAGAATATTTTGGACACTGGGGTTTAGGGGCGAGGAGAAATAGAGGACATATCGGAGCTTGGTTATCTTCCCAGAAGAAGATTACCTTAACATTGTGGATTAACGGCGGACGAAAGTGAACAATACATATTTTTGACGCAAACTTTTTGTCGTCGAAGTGAGACCAATGAATAGCAATCGAATAAACAAGGGCGGTGACAGTCCAGTCACACAAAGAAAACGACAGTAAAGACAACACTTTAACAACGAACCAAGGACATCATTAGCTTTGAATTATGGTAAGTGGGATTTTCCATCAGAAAAAGATCAAAACGAATGGGAGACGTTTTCAAGCATTGCACAGCGAATCTCGACGTTGAAAGATTTTCTGGGGGGCTTGAATTTCTAGTAAAGGCGAGTTCACAGAAACTGTTTGACAGCACAACACGTTGATTAATGAAAATAACGAGATGGGATCACAGTGTTTGATGAAAATGGGATCACAGTTCACAGGAACAGCAGCTCTGTAGTTCCGACAACAGGATGAGGTGTGCTAATTACGGGATTACGTAGGCCAGGCATAATTGACAGAGGTCAAGGTCATTGTAACTTGATGCTGGAGGTAGAAGAAAAGTGGGACCGGCGGAAATAGGTTACAGGAAATGTGGAACTTTTTATTTTAAGAACCAGGAGAAAGAAACTGCGCTCATTACTGCAAGATTATGAAGATAAACGGAAGAAATGGCAGAAGGAGAGGAAAAGGGGGATTAAAAAAATGGTTTGGAGGGAAAGAAGACACAACATTTACAATGTTTAATGCGCAGTAAACAAAATAATAAACGCGTTTAGATACAATGGAAGGCTACCTTAAACAAAGATTGCTATCGGGATTGAAATTGAGCTAATCTTGAGGTTTAAGGCGCTATATTCTGACAAATGTTAAGATGACCCAGAAGGAAACTAAATCTCCGAAGTGTCGTAGAAAGCGACTAAACAAATCAACCTTAATGATGTAGGAAGGATGGACGTAGGTGCTAGGTGAGGGGTGGGGGTGGGTTGGGTGGTGTGTGTGTGTGTGTGTGTGTGTGTGTTGGGGTGGGTTGGGTGGAGTGTGTGTGTGTGGGTTGGGTGGTGTGGTTGTGTGTGTGTGTGGGGGTGGGTGGTGGGTTGGGTGGTGTGTGTGTGTGTGGGTGTGTGGGTGTGTGTTTGTGTGTGTATGTGTGTGTGTATGTGTGTATGTGTGTGAGTGTGTGTGTGTGTGTATGCGTGTGTGTATGTGTGTGTGAGTGTGTGTGTGTGTGTGTGCGTGTGTGTGTGTGTGTGAGTGTGTGTGTTTGTGTGTGTGTGTGTGTGTGTGTGTGTGTGTGTGTGTGTGTGTGAGTGTGTGTGTATATATATGTGTGTGTGTGTGTGTGTGTGTATGTACACACATACACACACACACACACACGTGTGTGTGTGTGCGTGTGTGTGTAGGTATGCGTGCGCGCGCGTGTGTGTGTATGTGTATGTGTGTGAGTGCATTTCCCTTTTTCCGCAGCAACAGTCTTGCTTCTTCTAGGAAAACTCCATGTGTCTCTTGACGGACAATATGCCCTGTCCCTGTCTCTCTTCCAAACTTGCTGTCAACATATTGTTGTGGCCGCTAACGGCCATCGCCCTGCTATCCCGTTCAAGAGCAATTAATGTGTCTCTTAATGTGCAATCACTGTCAGCGCAGGAAGAGCTACTACCTGTTGTTTTGTCCATATAACACCCTGGACCCCCTTCCCCGCCACCCCTCCCTCGTTGTTCTGTCTTGAACGGACATGCTCTGCCTTTTTGCTACCGTAAATCCAAAGCTGCCAGCCACAAAACACCCTGGACCCCCTTCCCCGCCATCCCTCCCCCTATGTTCTAACTTAAAAGGACATGCTCTGCCTTTTTTCCACGGTAAATCTAAACCTACCAGCCACAAAGCACTCCCCCTATGTTCTGTCTTAAAAGTACAACCTGCCTAGTTCCACCGTTAATCCAAACCTACCAACCACATAGCACTCTGGACTCCATTCTCCTCCATCCCTCCCTGTATGTTCTGTCTTAAAAGTACATTCTACCTTTTCCCACCGTTAATCCAAACCTACCAACCACAAAGCACTCTGAACTCCCTTCCCCGCCACCCCTCCCCCTATGTTCTAACTTAAACGAACATTCTACCTTTTTCCACCGTTAATCCAAACCTACCAGCCACAAAGCACTCTGGACTCCCTTCCCCGCCACCCCTCCCCCCTTGTTCTGTCTTCAAACGATATTCTGCCTTTTTCCACCGTTAATCCAAACCTTACAACCACCGCTCTCCTGAGGGGAATCCGAGCTTGGATTTGGCACCGTTCTCTACTGCGAAGTGTCCTGTCAGTCGCCTCTACACCCACTTTTCTAAACTAACCATCAACCTATTACCACGTTGACCACAAAGGCCGCCACCCTGCTACCTTTTTGCTCCTTGCCCTAATCTTGCCTCTTCCCCGAGTAATCAATGTGTCTCTTGATGTGCAATCACTGTCAGCGAAGAGTCTGCCCACACACAGAGGATTCCCCCTAATGAAGTAGCCATTTCAGCCACTGTCTTTCCCAGCTGCCTTCTGCCCGACACGTTCCCACACAGCTCAGTGATCAATGCGTGCTCAGTGTTGTGAGGGGCTTTCGGGGACTAGAGGTGTGAGCGTGGGTGGGGTGAAGGGGGTGAAGAAAGGGTGTGTGTGTGTGTGTGTGTGTGTGTGTACGTGTGTGTGTGTGTGTGTGTATGTGTGTGTGTATGTGTGTGTGTATGTGTGCGTGCGTGCGTGTGTGCGTGCGTGTGTGTGTGCCTGTCTATCTGTCTGCTTATCTGTCTGTCTGTCTGTCTCTCACACACACACAGACACACAGACACACAGACACACACACACACACACACACACACACACACACACACAGTTGAAATAACCTGAAGGAACAGGAGTCACTTTTGTGGTAGGCGAGTCCAAACGAGAATAAACTGTCAGTTTCACTACGCTCCATTTCCCCATCTGAGAGGGTTTAAATAAGTTGCCTTTTGCTAGAAACTCCATCACACTGTGTAATGAATATTGTAAGTAAGTTTAAGCGTTTTGATCGCAAGTTTATTCAGTAGTAAAATGTGTAATATTATTTCGCAAAAGGTTTTTGGCACTGTATTAAATTACTCAGTTTAGCCTTATTTTCAAGGTGCCAGCTTCATGTTGATTCGTTTCTTTATGTTTTGTTGTTTTGCTTTTTGACTCACATGCGAAGCAAAAGTGAGTCTATGTACTCACCCGAGTCGTCCGTCCGGCCATCCGGCCGTCCGGAAAACTTTAACGTTGGATATTTCTTGGACACTATTCAGTCTATCAGTACCAAATTTGGCAAGATGGTGTATGATGACAAGGCCCCAAAAAACATACATAGCATCTTGACCTTGCTTCAAGGTCAAGGTCGCAGGGGCCATAAATGTTGTCTAAAAACAGCTATTTTTCACATTTTTCCCATTTTCTCTGAAGTTTTTGAGATTCAATACCTCACCTATATATGATATATAGGGCAAAGTAAGCCCCATCTTTTGATACCAGTTTGGTTTACCTTGCTTCAAGGTCAAGGTCACAGGAGCTCTTCAAAGTTGGATTGTATACTTATTTTGAAGTGACCTTGACCCTGAACTATGGAAGATAACTGTTTCAAACTTAAAAATTATGTGGGGCACATGTTATGCTTTCACCATGAGACACATTTGGTCACATATGATCAAGGTCAAGGTCACTTTGACCCTTATGAAATGTGACCAAAATAAGGTAGTGAACCACTAAAAGTGACCATATCTCATGGTAGAAAGAGCCAATAAGCACCATTGTACTTCCTATGTCTTGAATTAACAGCTTTGTGTTGCATGACCTTGGATGACCTTGACCTTGGGTCAAGGTCACATGTATTTTGGTAGGAAAAATGTGTAAAGCAGTTCTTAGTGTATGATGTCATTGCTAGGTTTAGTTATTTGACCTTGACCCTGAAGGTCAAGGTCATGTAAAGGTCAAGGTCAAGCATGTGAGTCGTATGGGCTTTGCCCTTCTTGTGTTGTCAACAGTGTGAGAACAGGTTGGACACAAATCTGTTGTTACATTGTCCGTGCAGGATGTAATTCTTGTCATAGGCAACTAACGCCGTAACAAATGAAGCTGTTTTAACCCTGTTTTTTTCTCTGAGATCTCATAAAGGGAAGTAAGCGCTCTAAATGCATACTTCTTCTTCTTCTTCTTCTTCTTCTTCTTCTTCTTCTTCTTCTTCTTCTTCTTCTTCTTCTTCTTCTTCTTCTTTTTCTTCTTCTTCTTCTTCTTCTTCTTCTTCTTTTTCTTTTTCTTCTTCTTCTTCTTCTTCTTCTTTTTCTTCTTCGTGCATGGGCTGAAACTCCCACGTTCACTCATATGTTTTGCAAAAGTGGGTTTTTACGTGTAAGACCGTTTTTACCCCGCCATTTAGGCAGCCATACGTCGCTATCGGGGGACAAATGCATACGACGTGTGTAATAGTAAGTGAGAGTGAACAAGCCACCTGGCACCTGAGATGATAACAAGCATTATAATGAACAAGCGACTTTCAAACAAAAATTGTGTCTGGCCTAGCCATATCACCACAGTACACATTTACTCTATACAGGTTTAAACAAACTTATTCGGTTTTATTAACGTGACATACAATATATGACATAGGGGACCCGAACTCAAGCATAAAGCTTTATATATATATATATATATATATATATATGTATAGGTTACAACACGAGTGGTTTTTTATATGGCTTGTATTTCAGTCAAGACCCAGCGGATGAATATCATCGGGAGACACGAGCCTCTGGCGAGTGGCTCTCGATTGATATTCCCGCTGGGTCTTGACTGAAATACAAGCCATATAAAAAACCACGAGTGTTGTAATCTGTATATCCCATTCTACCATCAAACACAAAGTGTAGACTACTAGCGGCACTGTTGCGATCTGTGGACTGTAAAACTGTGGTGCCAGCGAGACTTAGCCCTTTTGCAACCTTAAAACTAAGTGACCGTCGCTGAAAAAATAAAACGAATGAGTGCATCGATAAGTACGCGGTAACACTACTTTCAGACCATTTAAAAGCTTTAAGTAAAGGTTCATAAGATGCAAGAAAGTAATGAAGTCGTATAGAAATTAATTTAGTTGAAGCGCACAATTCTTTTTTTTTTTTTTGCGTTTCAGGTCGGCAGAACGGGCAAAACGGGTTTGGGACCCATTTGGCTTACTCGATTCAGAATCGATTCCACGTTGTTTTTCTCGAACGTGTGTAATTAGGCTTATTGACAGAGAAGCAAATTTTAGGGAACAAAATTTATGTAGGTTTAGATTTAACCATTTGCTCCCTATTTGAAATGTATCTACGTGATAAACTGTTTTGCGAGTGTGTTTGCATGGATGAACTTAAACTGGTATGGGTATGAGGAAAACGCGACCGACACGTCTGTCACCGCCGATTGAATGCATTTTGAAGGAATATGACTGGATTACGGAAAAATACACACATGTTAAGTTCTCGGATACCTTCATCGCCAATGTGGACTTACTGCAGAGCCAGGCAAAAGAGTAGACTTGCTCGCAAAACACGTGAAACAGCTGATGATAGCGAAGCCCAACCGTGCCAGGTAAGGACGGTCTGACAGATTCTCAAAAGTCGTCTGCTAACGAAGCAAGGGGAGGGTACTCGTGTTTTTGTTTTGGTTCGCTAGCATCTGGTTATCTTGTAAGTTGAATGTTCGTTTTTTTCGACCTGCATTGCTTTCATAATGAAAGAAACGTTTGCTTATTGCATCTCATACATCAGATCAGTTCTGAGATTCATTTTTGCGTGCAACTGATATGGTTTTCTGAGCCGTGCAATACGATTTTGGAACTTCATACAAATGTGTCACATTGTTCGGCGCGAGGTCAAAGGTCGGGAGCAAAGTAGTTCTTCGCCCAAATCGGAATCTGCACTATCATATATTTTTTTGAGTCCATGATGTATTTATTGAGCTATAAAAATACAACATATATACCCATACTGAAGTAACAGAGACAAAGAAGGGAGGTCATGGGATATATATATATATATAATGTTACAGGCATTAAGTGAAACCAGGCATTACGCGTAATACCTTGTGAATGAATGCAAATACGCTAGTACGCTGTCATACCTGTATAATACAGTGGAAGGAACTTACATTTGGAGTTGTGTTTGTTCTTGTATGATAGCGTACTAGCGCATTTGCAGACATTACACGTAATGCCTAAAAATACCAGGCATTACACGTAATGCCTGAAATTTGACTCTCAAAATTACGCGCTACACTGCCTTTACCATAGTCACTACTATCAGACACTGACCGACCCAGCATTCTCAGTCGTGATGGACTGATATGTGTGCAAATTAAGACCTCACGCCCGGCACAGACCTTGCCAATCACGCCTCTGATCTGGCCATCCTTTGGTACCAATCAGCATGTTGTCACGATCGCTGTCACTGTCCGATCTCTGAGCGCCGCTACCTATCCCCCCCACCCCTTCCCCTACTCTCGTCTGTATGTTACCTCATTCATCATTTCCGTCAACCGTCCTCTCTTTTGTCTTCAAATACCCCCTCCAACTCCCCCCCCCCCCCCCCCTCCCTCTTTGCGTGCCAGCAACAGCCCAAGGAAGTAACACCAGCACCCACCCCACACACCCCGACATGATTTGAATTTTTGACTCTTGACAAGATTTAAAGTAACAGGTGTGTAAAGAAAAGGTTTTTTTTCTCGATTTCTTCACTTTACTCTGATAGACCTAAATGTAAATTAGTTCAAACACCAAGACCACCATGTAAACTGAGACAGAAAACTGTCCTCAATAGCCAAATAGGGTGAAGGGACTTAAAAACAAGTCGCGATAAGCAATATGAAAACATTTAGTCAATCTGTAGGCATCAAACTAAAATATCAACTCCAAAAACCGGTCATCGACGAGACTACAGTCAGATAGTCTCGGCTAACCATACTTCAAGACCGAGATAGGTCACGCTCTTCTTCGGGAAGCGGGCGAACCCATCTTCTTTCATTGTGAGAGCGTTTTTAAAGTAAACATAGCATATCCATATAATTATGGGGTCCTGATTTGGCCTATTATGGTCCGCTGGACCCGAAAAGCAATAGCTAACTAACTAACTATATCCATATATTCTTGAATTCACGAGAAGATGAGGAATATAATGCAATGATATTTTAATCTATAATGAAAATACGTTTTTAATGACAACTTTAATAAGCAAACGAATAAACTAAATGCTGTACTGACAACTCCTGTAGTGAAGACGTTGTAATATACTGTAGTTATAGGATTGGGGGGGGGGGGGGGGGGGGGGGGGGGGGTTCTTCTGTTACTTAGTCCTTTCACTGCATTCCATTGCTGTTCTCATAACTTGTGATAGTGGAAATATGTGCAATGTGGAATGCTCCTTATTTTTTAGGTGCTGGAGTAGTTCTGTGATGGTAGTAGTTTTGTGCAATGCGACTCTAGGTTCAGGTGCTTGAGTAGATCTGTGATAGTCTGTTAATACTGTTGTTTTAAACTGTCTAACTTGCTAGATTATGATTATATAATTTTATGTGATGATCTGACTAAATGATAATAATTACGTGTACTACTTACTTTTAAATGGATTATAAATTTTAGGTATTGTTCTAGTATTCACTAATGTTGTATTGATATTACTGGCACCCCTTTTAAACTGATATGGATTTTACCTTTACAAGGCGACGTTGTGAATTTGTGATGTAGATATGTGGCTGGTTATGTGTGAGTATGTAAATAATTGTGTGTGTGTGTGTGTGTGTGTGTGTGTGTGTGTGTGTGTGTGTGTGTGTGCGTGTGTGCGTGTGTGTGTGTGTGTGTGTGTGTGTGTGTGTGTGTGTGAGTTGTGTCTGTGTGTGCATGACAGTGTAATGTACGTATGTATGCATGCATGGTGATGCGTGTCTGCATATGTGTCTGGTTGGTTTTTATTTTATTTTTACCGTGCCGTGCCAAGATGAAATCCTTTTGCAAAATTGGTGAATAAATAAATATCTTGTATATCTATCTAGTTTTCGAGTTGAAATGCAATCCCAAAGTCCGGACTGAGTTAAATATTATTTTAACAAAATTTCAATCAATTTGATTCAAAAATGAGGGCGTGACACAGTTCCGCCTTAACTATCCATAAAATCCGGATATGACGTCATTAGAGACATTTATCGAAAAAAAAAGTGTGGGATATCATACCCAGAAACTCTCATGTCAGGTTTCATGAAGATCGGTCCAGTAGTTCTGTCCGAATCGCTCTACACACACACACACACACACACACACATACACACACACACACACACACACACACACACCACGAACCTCGTCTCGATTCCCCGTCTATGTTAAAACATTTAGTTAAAACTTGACTGAATGTTAAAACCGCCATTCAACCAACTGCCTCCAACACAAGGCAATCTCAGAGAGAAGTGTGAACGTTATATAATTGTATTACCAGCTGTGCAAGCCAACCGGGACGCACGTTCTCACCATTACCTTCACTACCAGTCGTATTGCAACCCCTCCCGTGTGTGACAGGGTGACGCAGTAGTCTCCCTTGTCAGAGGCAGTTGCTCTGCATTGACGGAGTTGTCTCCCTGCCAAAACGTGAGCTATTAATAGTAGCTAGTCGTTCATGGTACGTCGGAAGACAGCACAACCGTTATGCCACAAACAAAAAATAGTCTGTTTACGGTAACCCGACCGACCCTATTTTTTTCGCGCGACCCTAGACTTTTTTTTTGGCATTTGGGGAAAAAAAAAATCTTTTGGTTTTTTTGCAAAATAACGTAAAAATATGGTTTTTTGGAGAAAAAAAAAATCCCGACCTACCGACCCTATTTTTTGGGCCTATGTTACCGTAAACAGACCTATTTTTGGGGGGGGCCTTATATGTGGAGTAGCTGTTTGTGATTGGGTCTGGTTGCCGTCGTTGCCTGGTATGCTCTTGGGGACCTGTGTGTACCCATAGCTAGTATCGGACTATTACGTTAGCTCTACATTGTCAATCCTGTTTGACTGGCTTTGCCTTTGTGTACCCATAGCTAGTATCGGACTATTACGTTAGCTCTACATTGTCAATCCTGTTTGACTGGCTTTGCCTTTAAAGGTGATTGCTGTGCTTTGTGCACTCGGTTAAATTAACAATCAGAAAAGTGTGTCTGCTTTAAACAAAAATGTAATAATATTCACACACAATACAACACAAAAACATCCTGAAGAAGGAGCAGGCCAATTTAAAAACTCGCGATAAATGCTCGCGTAATCTTCATTTCATAGCGTGTCTTTAGTGAAATCTGCAAGCGCGGCGTATGGAGCGGTTCACATCTCCCCAAAAAACATGCAGCAATCTGGTAAAAATGTTCTTGAAAGAACACACACACACACACACACACGCGCAGACACACACATGCACACACACACACACACACACACACAAGCGCACGCACGCACACACACACACACACACACACACACACACACACACAGAGTCTGACCAGTCGTGCCTTACAAAAGCGACTAGGGCCAATGTCCATTGTAATCGATATGACCGCAGCAGTGGTCTTTGCCTGGTGACTGGCGACAGGAGATTAACCTCATTACCCCTTCCTTTCACCCCATCTCACTCCGTTTTGCACAAGCGGGGGACTACGGTCATTGTGTAAAAATGCAGCGCGTTCAGTTTCATTCTGTGAGTTCCACAGCTTGACTAAATGTAGTAATTACGCCTTACGCGACTTGTTGACATTTAGTCAAGTTGTGTGTGTGTGTGTGTGTGTGTGTGTGTGTGTGTGTGTGTGTGTGTGTGTGTGTGTGTGTGTGCGTGTGTGTGTGTGTGTGTGTGCGTGTGTGTGTCTGTCTGTGCGTGTGTGTGTGTAGAGTGAATCAGACTAAACTACTGGACCGATCTTTATGAAATTTGACATAAGAGTTCCTGGGAATGATATCCCCGGACTTGTTTTTCATTTTATCGATAAATACCTTTGATGACGTCATATCCGGCTTTTTTTAAAAGTTGAGGCGGCACTGTCACTCCCTGGTTTTACAATCAAATTAATTGAAATTTTGGCAAAGCAATCTTCGACAAAGGCCGGACTTTGGTATTGCATTTCAGCTTGGTGACTTAAACACTAATTAATGAGTTTGGTCATTAAAAATCGGAAACTTGTAATTAAAATAATTTTTTAATAAAACGATCCAAAAATAACTTCATGTTAATCTTCGTCATTTTCTGATTCCAAAAACATATACATATGTTATATTTGGATTACAAACAAGCTCTGAAAATTAAAAATAGGAAAACTATGATTAAAATTAATTTTCCGAAATCGATTTAAAAACAATTTCATCGTATTCCTTGTCGGTCCCTGATTCCAAAAGCATATAGATATGATATGTTTGGATTAAAAACAAACTCAGTAAGCTAAAAAGAATAGACATACAGAAAAACGTGTTATCCTGCTCATTGCGACCACTACCGCACTATTCTGCATGGCTTGTCGATTTTACTGCCTTTGCCACGAGCGGTGGACTGACGGAACTACGAGTATGTGGTCTTGATGAAAAAAGCAGTGCGTTCAGTTTCATTCTGTGAGTTCGACAGCTTGACTAAATGTTGTTATTTCGCCTTACGCGACTTGTTTCTTTCTTTTTTGGGCACCATATCAGATCTGCTCAGGTTTTTGTTTGGAATAAGAGTATTCTTCCACTTGGGCTCGTAACCAAACTCAAAATCCTGACGGCTCCGTGAGCATATTTATAATTTATTATCCGTTAATTTCCTCAAATAAAAAAATAAATAAAAAAAATTCCAACACTGCACAGGAATCAGTAAGAATTGTTGATTTTGGGTGTGTGTCAATGTCTAATCCCATGCCAAACCAGATCGGAGATGATAAGCCGAATCGTTCGCACGGGAAAGACTGTGCCTTTAAACCAGCTCGTTATATTAGATGGTAGTTCTTGTGTGGAAAAATGTTATTGACAGAGTCACTACTTTGCCGAAAACTTCCGCCGCTTACAAAAAAAGCGGTGCGCGTAATCCTTCCGCATTATGTCAATTCCTTGAAGACGAAAAAAACTAAACTTGGGGGCAGTTTAAATGGTATCTTTACGATTAAAAAAGTAGATAAAGGGAACTTCAAAACTGAAAGATAACTACATCTGAAAGAATTATTATCTTTGTGTAAAGTATCGAATGAAATAAGGGAGGAGAAAAACATTGAATTTCGGGACATACGTACAACATTCAAAATGCGAACGAACAAAAGTTGGACGAAGGCGAACCAAAATGTGATGTTGGCCAGATGAGTAAAAGAAAATCACGTTGACCAACCTATGCTTCATTTAGTATCGCTCAGTTTGTTAACAGTATTTTATGGAAGGTGGTAAGGCCTCGATTGTGAATCAAACTGTCATTCAAACATACATTTATTCCTTTAATCGGCTTTTTAATGTACACAGTGTTTGAAGTCAGAATTTAGACAGCGCGTTTAACCAAAGAATTGCGAATGAAGAAAGATAGAGATGATTTTTTATAGCTATCCGACTTGTGTACGATGGCTATCATTTCCTGTCAAAATCTACTTCGGATTTAAGTCAAATTTGTCTGGTTCGCGTGTTTGGAGTTGTTATTAACGATGTGTGCTCGTTGTCTGGCCTTACATACCCCCACACTCGTCGGAGAAGATGCACACCAGAAAGGACTGGCTGAGCTATGTCAACAAAGCTTTTCTTGTTCGTCGTTGTTGTTGTTGTCGTTGTCGTCGTTGTCGTCGTCGTCGTCGTCGTCGTTGTTGTTGTTGTTGTTGTTGTTTGTTGTTGTTTTTGTCGCTCTCGTTCTTTGAATTATGTTATACGAAAGCTAAGGCCAAAAAAAAAAATTGTCTGTTTAGGGTAACATGACCAAAAAAAGTAGGGTCGGTAGGTAGGTAAAGTTTGTTTTTTTTTTTTTTTTTTTGTGTAAATGCTATGTTGGCTGAACATTCACTTCTTATATTTGATGAATACACGTTTCAAAACTAACGTATGAATAAAACAGAGAGAAAGAGAGAGAAAGAAACGCCAAATGTCTCTTTTTAGCATTTTTACCTCTTTTTTTTTTTTTTTTTTTTTTGAAATCAAAAAAAAGTTTTTGGGTCGGCGCCAAATCGATAGGGTCGGTCGGGTTACCCTAAACAGACAATTTTTTTTTTTTTGGCCTAAGCGTTCTAGATGTTGCCCTCTGAAAATGTTAAGTTTGATTCTGTATCGCCAGATTGCGCGTCATTGCAGTGTCACAAGCAAACAGCAAGCAAGAGAAGTAAAGATAGAGAAGGGTTGTTGTTGTTAGTGTTGTTGTTGATGTTGTTGTTTTGTCGATCTCGTTCTTTGAATTCTTTTACACGAAAGCTCAGCGTTCGAGATTTTGCCTCTGACAATTTTCTGTGTGCTTATTTTTTTTTTTTAAATTGCGAGATTGGTTTGAGCCATCGCAGGGTCACAAACAAAAGACAGCAAGAGAACTGAACATAGAGAAGGAACCCGAACTCGTGTCCAAACAAAACAACAACAGACAGACAGACGAAAACCTAAAACATAAATAGCTTACGGTGATTGTAACCTAACTAAACTGAATCAACTATAAAAGAAAGAGGGGGGGCGGCGGGAAACCAAGTAAACACAACAGCTGACAAAGTAGGAACGCGAGGACTAGACGGCTGTTCCAAATTCTGAAGGCGTTAACACCTCTTTGACCATTCAATTTCAGGCTCCCAGACAACAATATGGAGGAAAAACATATTCCTTCTGTCTAGAAACAACAAGAAAGTCAGACAGTGATCGACCGACTCACCGGCTGTTGACTATGGCTCTTAGAGGAGAGTGACCGTGCAAAAGGTTTAGAGTGACAGCCCAAGGGACGTTACTGTCGACGCGAATCATCCTGAAGCAGACGTGCAGAATTGAAAACAACGAAGCGTACTCTGGGACAAGGACACGGCTAAGCTACGATACATGTATGGAGGTTGTCGAAGGATACGTTTATGGGGATGTGACGTAATTGCAAGAAAACTACTACTGGTAGCCAAAGTTTGTGGACGGAGGGAACTATGCGGGCAAAATTAAAGTGATATTATCTAGCACAAAGAAACTGTCTCTCGTCGCCGAAAGACATATACAGTTCAAGTCGGGGGTTGTAATTATGTGACCAGCCACCAGGAATACCTTAAAACAAGTCGCGTAAGGCGAAAATACAAATTTAGTCAAGTAGCTGTCGAACTCACAGAATGAAACTGAACGCAATGCCATTTTTTCAGCAAGACCGTATACTCGTAGCATCGTCAGTCCACCGCTCATGGCAAAGGCAGTGAAATTGACAAGAAGAGCGGGGTAGTAGTTGCGCTAAGAAGGATAGCACGCTTTTCTGTACCTCTCTTTGTTTTAACTTTCTGAGCGTGTTTTTAATCCAAACATATCATATATATACGTTTTTGGAATCAGGAACCGACAAGGAATAAGATGAAAGTGTTTTTAAATTGATTTCGACAATTTAATTTTGATAATAATTTTTATATATTTAATTTTCAGAGCTTGTTTTTAATCCGAATATAACATATTTATATGTTTTTGGAATCAGCAAATGATGGAAAATAAGATGAACGTAAATTTGGATCGTTTTATAAATTTTTATTTTTTTTTACAATTTTCAGATTTTTAATGACCAAAGTCATTGATTAATTTTTAAGCCACCAAGCTGAAATGCAATACCGAACCCCGGGCTTCGTCGAAGATTACTTGACCAAAATTTCAACCAATTTGGTTGAAAAATGAGAGCGTGACAGTGCCGCCTCAACTTTCACGAAAAGCCGGATATGACGTCATCAAAGACATTTATCAAAAAAATGAAAACAACGTTCGGGGATTTCATACCCAGGAACTCTCATGTCAAATTTCATAAAGATCGGTCAAGTAGTTTAGTCTGAATCGCTCTACACACACACACACACACACACACACACACACACACACACACACACACACACACACACACACACACAGACAGACACACACACGCACATACACCACGACCCTCGTTTCGATTCCCCCTCGATGTTAAAATATTTAGTCAAAACTTGACTAAATATAATAAACGTTTGAACGCTCAGTTACTCAACGGCTGTGTTTTAAGTAGAAATTCCAGACTATAATTCTCATTGTGACGCTTTGTCATAAATTTCGTCCTACTTTTCGCCCCTGAGAGGAACTTGTATTTTATGCGCTGTTGCTAGAGATACAGATTTGAAATTGAGCCGAAAGCTTCAGAGTTTTTTTGGGGGGGTGTTGTATAGATCACAACACAGGCTAGGAAGTCCTTTGAATTAGTGTTTGAGCGTTCTATTTTTCCAATCCGAGTGCTGTGTTTCGTATTTATTTCAGACGATGATATTCTCCAATGGGAAGTGTGTTTCTTTATGTAACGCGAAAGTTATAGCCTTGTATGGCACGGAATGTTCATGCGTTTGCTAGACTATCAGTTTGACGAATTCCTTCCGAACACTAAAGTTGATTATTGTCCACCAGAACTGTATCGCAAAAGACCAGAAAAGAGCGTATCGGCTTTTATACAAATGTCTTCTTCTTCGTTTTCTTTGTTCATGGGCTGAAACTCCCACGTTCACTCATGTTTTTTGCACGAGTGGGGTTTTACGTGTATGGACGTTTTTACCCCGCCATTCAGGCAGCCATACGCCGATTTCGGAGGAAGCATGCTGGGTATTTTCGTGTTTCTATAACCCACCGAACTCTGACATGGATTACAGGATATTTTCCGTGCGCACATGGTCTTGTGCTTGCGTGTACACACGAAGGGGGATAAGGCACTAGCAGGTCAGCACATAAGTTGACCGGGGAGTACGGAATAATCTCCACCCTTAACCCACCAGGCGGCCGCGGCCGGGATTTGAACTCTATACAGATTTGAAAACCGAATACCCACACCAACTTGTCAGGGACATCAAAGTGCACTTTAGATTCGAAGACAAATGCCATGGAGATAGTGCGGAAATTATTAAATAATCCGTTTAAATGGATGTGAAGGAAAAAAATAAAGGAAATGAATGGGTAAGAAAACAACGTATTGTGTCATTCGATTTTCTCTTTAAACTGTTTATACCAAATACGAACGTTAGTTTACGCTTTCAACATAAAAGTCCACTTTCGACATAAAAGCCCATTCGACAATATGCGTGTAAACATTTACATTTGTTTTTATATTTAGTCAAGTTTTGATTGTTTTCTTCCCAATAACATTCGAAAGTGACTCCCAAAAGAGCAATAAAAAGTTAAGAGTTCATTTCCCGTCGTATTTGCATATATTTATTCGCAAACCTCTCTGCCATTACCCCCGCAACACACACACACACACACACACATACACACACACACACACACACACACACACACACACACGTACACACACACACACAAACACCCACACACACACACACACACGCACACATTATGTCACAAACACACACACGCATACATACACACACACACACACACACACACACACACACACACACACACACACACACACACACACAAACACACACACATACACACACACACCTCCCACATTTCCCATTAATAGGTTGTGTGTTTTCCTCCGTGTCCATGCTTAATACGTACGTAATTTAGATTCGAGGATAGACAAACTGAAAAACTCCAGACTGTCTGTCTGACAAGATAACGTAATTCTGGTAAGAGACCGACAATTATGTAAATCGCCATTGCTAGATTGAGCTGGTGCGTGGGGATGTAAACACACCCATACCCCCTCCCTCTCTCCGTCTGCCTGAATTACATTTTGGTAATACCACTTTAAAAGATGTAGAAAAGCACAAGCACCTTGGTTCAAACAGTGTTTTATTCAAATACAAGTGTACAAAGCCATGAAAATATGTTTTAATAAAGGAGCGCAACAAGATAAACTTAGGCCTAAAAAAAAATAGGTGTGGTTACGGTAACCCGACCTACCCTATTTTTAGGGGCCGACCCTATAACTTTTTATTACATTTGTCAAACAAACAAAAAAACAAAAGACAAAAAAAAAACAGTGCAGAAAACGCAATGAAAGCGAAAACGCTCGAGTCGCACACTTATTTCCCTGTCAAGTAGGTTTAATTTGTACACATTAGAAAAAAAAGTTTTAACAAAAAAAGTGATTGCCTACCTTCCTACCCTATTTTTTTTTGGCTATGTTACCTTAGCCACACTTTTTTTTTTTGCCTTATGAATGTGCTCTTAGAGACAAAATGATGGCACCTTGGTGTAATTGTTCAAAATAACTGTAAATGGGAGTCCCAAATAAAATCGATCGTAGCTAAATGCCGTTTATTGATTGCTTGTCTGCGCTCCTATCAATATAGATTAAGCAGAAATTCCTTAGAGAACATGTATAAATCATTTATATTGCCCAATTTTGATTATGCAGACATCGTATGGGATAATTGCACCGCCGGATTGTCAGATGAATTGGAAGATCTTCACTAAGATACAATACGAATTATTCTTCGAACAGTTCGAGGAACAAGTCACCGAAAATTATATCAAGAATCGGGTTTTACTACACTCTCTGACCGACACAAAATTAATATTATTTCACAAAATTGTTGATAACAAAGATCCACCTTATTTAGATGCTGAACTAGCCCCCAACCACCTCCACCCCCCCCCCCCTCCCCCGCCCCCAAAATTAATATTATTTCACAAAATTGTTGATAACAAAGATCCACCTTATTTAGATGCTGAACTAGCCCCCAACCACCTCCCCCCCCCCCTCCCCCGCCCCCCCCCCCCCTCCCTCGTATTTGCAGAAACCCCGTATCACAAGAGACGCCCATCAGAACGCAAAATTCCATCGTATAAAACAGAATTGCATAAATCATCGTTTTTCCCATCAACAACATATTATGGAATGCCTTGCCTGATGAAATTAAACTTAGCTAATCCATAAGCCAAATTAAACGATATTTTTCAATTAACGATCCAGTTGTTCCACCGTATTTTTTGTGTATTCTATTTTTAGAACCAAGTGATTCACAGTAAATTAAGGTAATGCATGACTGATTTAAATCAGCACCTTAGCTAGTCGACAGGCATTTGATTAATAACCCAGCGTGTGACTGTGGTCACGTTTCTATTGTCTTGTCCTGACTCCCTTATACCTTTTTTTGTTGTTGTCAAATACATATAGTTTATATATATAGTTTATATATTTATATGTATGCATTTTTAGTTTTTTTGTTTAAAGAGCAATCTGTTAAAGTCTCGCCGTAAGATATTGTAATCCGTATGTTTGTTTCTCCTGTTAGGGTAGCCACCATAAGCTTGAGTTTGTTGTTGATCCTTAACATGTATTATTATGCATTGTCAATAGATTGTTGAATAAAAACCAATTCGAACAACGGATGTAGAAGTTATTAGCATTCTTGTTGGTTGAATTTTATTGGGGTCACTCTGTAGCAAAATAAACGGCAAGCACAAAGAAATATATAAGTTCGAAGTGTTACAGTACTGAAAGTAATATTGTCTACGGTCGATCAACAGCAATCTAAAACATTGTCTTTCGTTTTGTACGCGACAAGAGCTGGGGCAACATATCTGCAACATACTGTTCCGATTGGATTTCAAAGCATAAGAAAATGTCATATGGTTGAATGCAAATTCAAATTGACACTCGTCACAGGCAGTGCCTAGTATAATCGTAGAGTGACTTTATTGTCGCATAAACAAAACGAAGGCTTGGAATTAAAACAAACACCGAATTCCATTATGTCACTCAGTGAGATGGCAGTAGAGCTGTAAAGGAACACTCCCGGGCTCGTGTAAGCAGTTTGACTCATCGTCTCAGATCTGGCCAGGCGGGATAATAACCCCTTCTACCAGGATACATACCAACATCAACACCCTGAGTGCTTACGGTGGTGACTTTGTCGAAAAGTTCATTTCTTATAAAGCCACCAGTGGCTAATACCAAAATCAACACCCTGAGTGCTTACGGTGGTGAATTTGTCGAAAAGTTCATTTCTTATTAAGCCACCAGTGGCTAATACCAACATCAACGCCCTGAGTGCTTACGGTGGTGAATTTGTCGAAAAGTTAATTTCTTATTAAGCCACCAGTGGCTAATACCGACATCAACACCCTGAGTGCTTACGGTGGTGACTTTGTCGATGAGTTCATTTCTTATAATTACAACGAAATTAATTAGTAAAACAAATTCCGACTGTGCACAGAGCGCAGCAAGGCTGAACATGTATTTGTGTATGCTGCCAAGTCGAGGGGTGGTCTTTGTCCCATGCAAAAGCGTGGTGAGTCCGAGACACCAAGCATGAGTTTAAATGCCAGGGGAAAAAATAGCTCCAAAACCCGGACAGCGGTGAGGGCCGGTGTAGGTGATTGTGGGAGGGGTGGGGTTAGAAAAGAAGATCTACTAATTAAAAGCAAAGTCCATAGACACGCAGGCCGACTTCCAGACAGGAAATGGTTCCCGGCATGCAACGCCATCAATGGATAATGGGATCGTGAGAAAGATGGCCATGGTTTCCACCCAAAAAATGGCGGAAATGTGCGGTAATTCCGAGGGCAACGATCGGTTCACAAAAGAGTCTACAAATACGCTAAACCAAAAAAATAGGAGCGTATTGCTTGACACGCTGACGGAACATTTCTTTTGTTTCGTGCTGGTCGTTGACACAGGCAAGAAACGTTAAAGCGTGCGTGATCAAGGTCACTTTCGCAGACCTTTTCCCTAGACAAAATACACCCACATCACACACACACACACACACACACACATCACACACACACACACACACACACACATCACACACACACACACACACACACACATCACACACACACACACACAAAACACACACACATACACCACACACACACACACACAACACACACAAAAAATACACCCACATCACACACACACACACACACACACACACACACACATCACACACACACACATACACACACACACACCACACACACACACTCACACTGACACACACACACACACACCACACACACATACACACACACACATACACACACACACACATGCACAAACACACACACAAACCACACACACACAAACACACACACACAACAAACACACCCACACACACCACATACACGCCCACACAAACCACACACACACACATCACACACACACACATATATATATATATATATATATATACACACACACACACACACATACTGGCTTCTCTCTGTGCAAAGTGGCTATTGTTCTTCTTTTTACTTTTTGTTTTGTTGTTGCTTATTTGTCCAGATAAGCACTTTGAGGCAGATCCCACCCCCCCCCCCCTCTCTCTCTCTCACCTCCGTAAACGGCGTATATATATATGACTCTCCAGGGCTCCCCACGGACCCCACACCTAGAGGGTCCCGGGGCCCCCACTTTGAATGTTTATAGGGTCTATGGACTCCTCATCGGAGTTTTAGAAATTCCCAAACTCCCGGGTGTACTGCTCAAACTGTGTGATGACGAGTAGACTAAAAGTGTTATATGATTAGTCGTTATCGGAATATTCCAGACATTTCAACAAACACACTCACACGCACTTAGCTGACTACAGTCTAAAAATGGTACCTATGGTACGCACAAGAACGTAAATTTAGTGAGTCCCGGGACCCGCTCTTTTTAAGTTTAGTGCGTCCCGGGACCCCCTCAATGTATTTTTAGTACGTGTTTTTGGCTTCTAGTGCGAAAAGGACGCAGGGACGCTCCATTTGGGGAGCCCTGCTCTCCTTAAAAGGCTGGGGGGGGGGGGGGGGGGGGGTGACCGTACACGAGGAAGATGCAGCCTACAGACGACGAAGAAGAAGAAGAGGAAAAAGAAGAAGAACAAGAACAAGAACAAGAAGAACAAGAACAAGAAGAACTAGAAGAACTAGAAGAACAAGAAGAAGAAGACATATGTGTCATTTACAAAACAAACTAACTGTGAACTCTGCTAGTCGGTTTCGTTACATCGGTTCCGTCTTCAAGAAAGGAAGAAAAACGCCACAATGTTGCAATGCCACGTATCCAGCTTGCACTAGATGTTTGTATAATTATGTCATTATCTTTGTTAATAAAGCATAAGAAAAGTTTTTAAAAAAATAAAATAAAAAAATAAAAAATGTGAACTCTGCACAGGCAGAGGCTCGTGCGGAGATGTTCAAGCAAAATGATGAACCTCCACATAAACTTTGTGACCAAAGGACATCAACAGGTGTTCTTAATTGGGAGGTATTTCATCTATCTCGTGGTACTGTCGAACCTGTCCATAACGACCACCCCAGGGACCGACCGAAAGTGGTCGTTATGGACAGGCAGTCACTATGACGGGTGATTTAAAGAGCAAAACAGGTCTTGATCGACGGGCACTGTGGCGGGGTGGTAAGACGCCGGCCTCTTAATCGGAAGGTCGAGGGCTCGAATCCCGGCCGCGGCCGCCTGGTGGGTTAAGTGTGGTGATTTTTCCGATCTCCCAGGTCAATTTATGTGCAGACCATCCTGAACTCAGGTCAAAATGAGTTCGGCTCATTCTCTCCCTGACAGGATGCCTTGAGTTTCCTTGTCTGGCAAGGAAACCGATTTGTTTACATATTTAGAGCTTTTTGTAACGTGTTATGGATATAAGCAAATTCGCGATCGTCGATAATGATTTTTCATGGTGCTGTGTAATTTTTGAATTACAAAGGAATTGATTTGTAGGACAGTTTCAAGGGAGCTATTTTTTCGCGGCTGTATTTACTGTGCAAACAACTCTAAATATGGCAAAAGTGTCACGTGATAATCAACCGTTTGGTTTCGGCGTTCGCTGAAGCAGACAATTTTTTCTGTAGTGATGCAACCATCGGTCTCCTTCCGGCAGCAGTCCCAAAATTTCAACTTGTTTTGACCTTAGAACGATGTCTGTATCATAACTGTGAAGAACAGAACGGAGATCACTGTCAACGTCGACCAATCTGCAATTATTTTCGTCTCGCGAACACGGCTCGCAAACAACATATGGGAGATAACTTGTTTTGATAGATTCGCGCAGGAGTTTCGCGTCCGGTCAGAGAGATAAACTGGCAATAGCCGTTGAGCGATGTAATCAGAATGATGTGCAGACCTGCTAGTGGATTATCCCCATTCGTGTGTACACGCAAGCACGAGACCAAGTGCGCACGGAAAAGATATTGTAATCCATGTCAGAGTTCGGTGGGTTATAGAAACACGAAAATACCCAGCATGCTTCCTCCGAAAGCGGCGTATGGCTGCCTAAATGGCGGGGTAAAAACTGTCATACACGTAAAATTCCACTCGTGCAAAAACACGAGTGTACGTGGGAGTTTCAGCCCACAAACGCAGAAGAAGAAGAAGAAGTACGTCTTGATCCTTTACGATAGCCGTTGTATGCACGTGGTTGTTATCCAGAGTAGGTCACCGGGGAAGGTCAGACTATACTCCATTGGTATTTATTTCGTTTTGTGTTTGTTTGCTTGTTGTTGTTGATGGGGGTTATTTGGTTTTTACACCCCCGGTATAGGGGTGTGTATAGGTTTCGCTCGATGTGTTTGTGTGTTTGTGTGTTTGTGTTCGCATATAGATCTCAAGAATGAACGGACCGATCGTCACCAAACTTGGTGAACAGGTTCTATTCATTCCTGAGACGGTCCTTACAAAAATTGGGACCAGTCAAACACACGGTTAGGGAGTTATTGGTGGATTAAGATTCTACAAGGACTTATAGAGTAACATATTAAAGGGAAATAACCTTCCCAGTTGGTGGCAGTGAGAATGGTTATTTCCCTTTGACCAACGGGGGTGTTTTTCCTACCTCGAAGGAATTTCTTGTTTTTTACTAACTTCTGTAATTTTTCTTCTTTTCTTTTGTGTGTTTCCTTTCATTTTGTTCCATGTCTGTTTACGTTTTAATGTATTCATGTTTTGTTCTGGTTAAATAGTCATTATGTTTTTCACAAGTTAGTTTCTTTGTTAACTACGTCGCTACATTTTAGTAACTTAGCATGAAAAACATTCCTATGACACGCTGAAGCTAACACTATCGTTCCAAAGAAATGCATTTTAATCTTAATCATGTAGTGACGAGGCAGAAAATGCCAAATGCGTCTTTGTCAAGATGGAGAAAAATGCGCAATTAGATTTTATTTGTACTGAATGACCTTTTGCAAATTCTGTTCAATTGACCGATATGCAAGGGGAGTCACTGGAGTAGAGAACTTTGATTATCAACTAGAGTTGAAATAAAGATGGAGGAAAATGCGCAATTAGATTTTAATCGTACTGAATGACCTTTTGCAAATTCTGTTCATGCAAGGGGGGTCACTGGAGTAGAGAACTTTGATTATCAACTAGAGTTGAAATAAAGAAGATATATTTAGCTCAGTGGGGCAGGGAGAGTACTGGTAAGGAGAGAAAAAAAGGTCTGCCTTCCATTGGTTTTCCCCCACATGGGCAACACACAATGGTCCCACAATATTTTAAAATCAAAGAAATGTTAATTACGACAGACGGGAAGAATGAATGTTCTTCAGAAGGAGAAATTGAATATGGCATTTTGCATTTTGTTCAAATCGAAAGGCGTAGAACCTTAGCAGACAACTGTAGGTTAGGAACAGGCATATAGGATTTCAGTTCGAGTCAAGACAACCCTTGGGAAATCAAGGTACTTATTTTTTTGGTTTTATTGGCGAGTTCGCAACACCCAACGCGGAAACGGAAAGGAAGATTCTGCTGGATGAGTAGGTAGGTTTCTTTGTCCTTGGAGTTTGTGGGGTCTGTAGTAATGTGACATAGTCCTGTCTGAATTTAGAACATAACTGATAAGGTAACTGTTAATGAAGATTCCTGTTTAACACTTCAGTGCATCTCAATAAGGAACTGCGCGAGTACCGAGAGAGAGAGAGAGAGAGAGAGAGAGAGAGAGAGAGAGAGAGAGAGAGAGAGAGAGAGAGAGAGAGAGAGAGAGAGAGAATCCCGGTCGCTGCCGCCTGGTGGGTTAAGAGTGGATATTTTTTCGATCTCCCAGGTCAACTTATGTGCAGACCTGCTAGTGACTTAACCCCCTTCGTGTGTACACGCAAGCACAAGACCAAGTGCGCGCGGAAAAGATCCTCTAATCCATGTCAGAGTTCGGTGGGTTATAGAAACACGAAATTACCCAGCACGCCTCCCCCGAAATCGGCGGATGCTGCCTGAATAGCGGGGTAAAAACGGTCATACACGTAAAAATCCACTCGCGCCGAAAACATAAGTGAACGTGGGAGTCTAAGCCCATGAACGAAGAAGAAGAAGAAGAAGAAGAAGAACCGTCTTATCCCCGAACCCAGTACGTGCCGACACTCATTATTCGTCCCTGGGAAGACCACAAGTAAATGGATGCCCAGACCTGGGAACCCCTGTTTTGTACTCGGAGTATTCTCAAACAGTGTTGGCGGTTTTTCGGAGAGAAAAATGAGTGCACTACACACAACAGTTGAACATCGAAGATTCAAACATGCTTCGCACGCGTCCGTTGCACCGTTAATTAAGTTTACCAATATATTTTTTACAAAATAATGCTTCTTTCAATGTTTAATGATCAAATGCCGAGTAATACAGTTAATTTGTATTCATTAAAATAAACAGTGCCCCAGTACCTATACAGGAATGACAAGGGAAGCGCGTGTGAAGAAAAGTATTCCAGGATTATTTCTCGTCGTATTATTTTGCGAAATCGTATGGGTTCCCAGGTCTGGATGTCACACACCTTCGTCTTTCTTGATATATAACAAAAATCGGTAGTGCGAACTTGTCGCTTCACGCTATCCCCAGGAATGTCTCCCCGAATGTCCTTCTAAAGAGACGATAACATTTCATTTTCGAGAAAATGTAAGTTTTACGCCCTCACGGCAAAGCCATTAGGGGCATGTTACACGGGAAAACCCGGCTTTGTATAAAAAATAAAAATAAAAATGTAGGGGGGCGGGGGGGTGTAGACAGCTGGCTGCCGGCTGCTAGAGGAGACCTGAAATGGGCAAGGGACCGGGTTGGGTCGTCTTGGGTCAGTGCTGAAATGGTTACTTTATTGGCTGTTGGCCGAACGGACACCCGGGCTTCATATTTTTGCATGCATGTATTCGTGTTTCCAAGGCTTGAGGCTTTCGCTGTGACCCTGGGATCTTTATCGTGCGCATGCGTGCACACGGGGGTGTTCGGACACCGAGGAGAGTCTGCACAAAGTTGACTCTGGGACACACATCCCGCGCCGAACTTGGGGGTTGAACCCACGCTGATAGTAACAACCGGTTTTAAAGCCAGCGCCTCTACCGACTGGGCAAACTCCCCCCCCCTCCCCCCAATTGGTTGGGGTCAAGAAGTTCCATGGAGGGCGGGGGGTATGGAGTAACACATAGTGTTTTGCTCAGAACATTCTCACCCAAGCAGAGCCGCGCTAGGGGTACGCATTACCGTGAAGCTGGCAGTCAGTGCTACCAAATGTCGTCTGTGTCTACCATTCGGTGGTGACTTAATGTGGATCTATGTAAGCAGATGCCAGCGCAAGCAATCTGATGCAGAGTCAGGAGGCGGTTTGGTACAAGAGAACCTTAGAGGCCACAGCCTCGGCCGTCTAAGGGATCTGTGTGTCTGGAGGCACATTTGGTTTCTGAGGTTCAAGCGGAGCTGTTGCCTCTGCTCCCAAGTTCCCGTGTCTGGGGGCGTTTTTGGTATGGAAGCAAACCTGTAGGTTGGGGCCTCTGCCTTTCAGGATGCCAGGACTACAAAATATGTGTCTTGGGACACATTTAGCTTAAGATTCCAGAAGTGGATCTGTGCTGTGCTGGGTCTGCTGCAAGCACACTAGAACCAGCTCGCAACAGTTGAGGTGAACAGATTGGTGACCAAGACCATCATCGGTTTCTCTCCGAGTGATGGGTGTGGGCGGAGAAAGTCTCCCAGACTGAGAGCATTCTCCCTTCTGTAGCGGATGAGACTAGACATCTCTTCCTTGAGAGTGTCACAACCTTCAAACACGTGTGTGAGGTGTCCAGTCTTGCCACACTGACAGACTACCTTGTCCCAGTAGATGCGGCTGCTGACCGTGCGCAAGCGACGCAACAGGCTCATGGGTCTCGGGGGGAGTGGGAGGTGGTGCCCTTTCCTATTGTAGGGGAGGTGTATCCATCCTCTCTCTTCACATGTTTGTGACAGTGTCTGCTCTCTTTCCTCTCTTTGTAGCTTGGCTAGCAGCAGTTTGGCTTCCTGGCCACTTGACATGGAAACTGCTGAAGATGACGGAATTCTCTGGGGTCAAATGTTGCTGCCGCCCTCGGGAATTCCGATGCTGTGCTCAAGACAATTTATGTGAGATTTTAGAACTTTGAGCCTTGTTTTGGTGCTGGAAGAAAGTTTTGAAAAAGAAAAACGGTCTGAA
>NC_090254.1:4724788-4744788 GCF_037325665.1 Littorina saxatilis | reverse complement strand
CATAATGCTACGGAAGTCGGCCATTTTTCTCAATATCCAAAAGCATATTGACGAAAATGGCCGACTTTCTTATCTCGTAACTCCACACCGTAAATATAACAAAGACGCATGGTTCCAGTTTACCCATCTGTACCACGGCGATGTTTTTATCGACAGCAGCATACACTGACAACTTAAAAAGCTGTTTCAACAACTGTGTTATGAAATCGAATGCACTTGGAGTCAGTTTTTCTTCCAAAGTCAGAAAGCGTGTAGCGGTGTGCATGTCTGCGCGAACATGATGCGAGTAAGAAGTTTGTCTGCTATCAAAACCTGAGATCAACGCATCGACGCAAAAACTGTCATTTTGTAAGTTTGGAACAACAAATCAAGGTCAGAACAGCTATATAATCGCTATTGTGTTTTCAGCGTAGCAATGGGGTCCGATATTTAGACTCGAACAAGTATAATGCGACTCGTCTTCGACTCGTCGGCATTATACTTGTCTCGTCTAAATATCGGACCCTATTGCTACGCTGAAAACACAATAGCTGTTAATAATTTGGTTGATGATTTCCAAGCGTAGATTATGTTTCGTGTTTTTGTGTTTGTTTTTGTGTCTCATTCTCTTCGTGCTGTTTGTGAAATGACCTGTGTTCGTATAAAGCAGAGAAGTCCCTTGTGAGGTATGCTGGGTGGAGAAAAAGAAACCACAAAAAATCGTTCATTCTTAATTAATCCATTACCTTCAACAATAAAAAGAAATGTTATCTATGTGTAAGTGCGTGCTGTCCTTGTGTTGGTGAGTACAGATTGCATTTGTTTTTAAACTGTGTTCACCTCACCCACAGTCTTTTTTTCATTTTCATTTTCATTTTCATTACTTTATTGTCCCATCGCTGGGAAATTCGGGTCGCTTCCTCCCAGTGGAAAGCTAGTAGCAACAGAGTCGCGCTACCCAGGTGTATGCGTGTTTGCAGAATGACCGAGGTCTTTAACGTGCCACTGTGGTGACACGGGGGTGGAACTTTTCTTTCTTTATTTGGTGTTTAACGTCGTTTTCAACCACGAAGGTTATATCGCGACGGGGGGGGGGGGGGGGGGGAGTGGACCATGGATATCGTCTCTGAGTCTGCACATATAGTTGACCCGTGTCCGTCCCGGCCCGGATTCGAACCTGCGATCTTTGGATCACAAGTCCAGTGCTCTACCAACTGAGCTACCGGGCACCCGAAATGACAGAACTTTCTTTCGTTCCATCGTCAGATATTCGTCACAACAAGCCTGACGTGATCAAAAGATAAAACTCATACATTGTCGGTGAGGGTCATGGCCTCTTAGTCATTCTAAGTCATTCTTCAAGAGATAGGAAAAGGAACAGCGGTGACTGAGTCATTCTACAAGAGATAGGAAAAGGAACAGCGGTGACTGAGTCATTCTTCAAGAGATAGGAAAAGGAACAGCGGTGACTGAGTCATTCTACAAGAGACACCAGTTCTATTCGTAACGCACGGTCGCTATCATCCTGACGGACAGACCAGATCAATGCCTCACCATTAGCACAAAGCGGAAGTCGTCATCACCTGACTCTATGGCTTCCTCAGCCAATCAACAGACCCCGGTCGCCAGTGCTTGTCTCCCAGTTGCGCTATATAAATGCTCATTTATTATTATTATTATTTCCCCCCCCCCCCCCCCCCCTAGAAACTGTACACGGGAAATTACCACGGTTGATCTTTTGGCAGCGAGAGAGATAACGAAGCGATGGTTGACGAATATTGACGCCAAGGTCAACGATTGGTCAATTCTGACAGAAGGCGTGATATATGAATGGAGGGAGGTCGTTTGCTTGCTATATTCCTGGCTTTGAGTTTTTAGCGTGATGGTAGGATCTGCATCGCGACCGTGGTTGCCGGTCAATCGTGGCTGTGTGATATGGATCAAAAGCGCTGATTTGTAGGAGTCGTGAATAATCCGGCGAAGGACGCTGCATGGAATGAGGGTGAGTGTCTGGTCAGGCGTTGAGTTATACGATGACACGCGTGTGCACACATTCAGAGTGACAGCCTCTCGCGATGAGTGAAGAGAGGACATCGGTCTCCCCTGGCGTGGACTCACTGAAGCTGACAAAACTGCTCAAGCGGGTCTGATACACACCCAAAGCTTTAAACGACAGAAGAGTATGAAAAGGGGGGGGGGGGGGTCATGGCCGGTACATACTTCTATTAGGAAATATGTGTTAGTTAATCTGCTTATACATGTATGTATCAATACCTGTGTCCTTAAATCTGGCCAGGGTGATAGGTCCGCGAATTTGTTTTTGTCTCTTTTCATACCTTTATTTTTTGTATATGAGGTTTTCATTTAATTTTGAAATTATCTGTGTCTTTGTTTGTTTTTTGGTGTGTGTGTTTTTTTAATTGTAATGTATTATTTGCAATCCTGGCCGAACCTCCTTTAGAATCCTTCTCCGTGTCCCGATTTGGTGAATTCAGGAGACTAAGCTCTGGGAAAAGTGCTGGACCAAATCAGCTTTGCAAGCTTCCAAATCAAGGCGCCGCGGGAATGCAAATGATCTAGAGAATGGTGGCAGGCAATGCAAATAGATTGCATATTGCGCAAGACGTGTTCATTTCATTCGTAGAACGTGACTTATATGCAGTTGCAATATAAGAATGCGAGACAGCAATTCAGAGATGTTGGGATGACAGATGTGGAGAAAATAGTTCTTGGTGTTAAAAGCTCTGCGCGCAGCTGTCGTTTTGTCAGTGGATGTTATTTTGTTGTTATTTCTCTGGGGCGTCATTGTGTCTGAGTGTCTTGGAGGGGGTGGCGGTTGGGTGGGGGTGGGGGCTGTCTGTGTGTCTGCAGGATTTAGTTTTGCGTCGGCTATCGGCGAAACGCCTACCCTTTTTATATTTAGTCAAGTTTTGACTAAATATTTTAACATCGAGGGGGAATCGAAACGAGGGTCGTGGTGTATGTGCGTGTGTCTGTCTGTCTGTCTGTCTGTGTGTGTGTGTAGAGCGATTCAGACTAAACTACTGGACCGATCTTTATGAAATTTGACATGAGAGTTCCTGGGTATGAAATCCCCGAACGTTTTTTTCATTTTTTTGATAAATGTCTTTGATGACGTCATATCCGGCTTTTCGTGAAAGTTGAGGCGGCACTGTCACGCCCTCATTTTTCAACCAAATTGGTTGAAATTTTGGTCAAGTAATCTTCGACGAAGCCCGGGGTTCGGTATTGCATTTCAGCTTGGTGGCTTAAAAATTAATTAATGACTTTGGTCATTAAAAATCTGAAAATTGTAAAAAAAATTAAAAATTTATAAAACGATCCAAATTTACGTTTATCTTATTCTCCATCATTTGCTGATTCCAAAAACATATAAATATGTTATATTCGGATTACAAACAAGCTCTGAAAATTAAATATATAAAAATTATTATCAAATTTTTTTTTCGAAATCAATTTAAAAGCACTTTCATCTTATTCCTTGTCGGTTCCTGATTCCAAAAATATATAGATATGATATGTTTGGATTAAAAACACGCTCAGAAAGTTAAAACGAAGAGAGGTACAGAAAAGCGTGCTATCCTTCTCAGCGCAACGAATACCCCGCTCTTCTTGTCAATTCCACGGACACTGCCTTTGCCACGGGCGGTGGAGTGACGATGCTACGAGTATACGGTCTTGCTGCGTTGCGTTGCGTTCAGTTTCATTCTGTGAGTTCGACAGCTACTTGACTAAATATTGTATTTTCGCCTTACGCGACTTGTTTATATTTAGTCAAGTTTTGACTAAATATTTTAACGTAGAGGGGGGAATCGAGACGAGGGTCGTGGTGTATGTGTGTGTGTGTGTGTGTGTATGTGTGTGTGTGTGTGGTGTATGTGTGTGTGTGTGTGTGTGTGTGTGTGTGTCTGTCTGTCTGTCTGTCTGTGTGTGTGTGTAGAGCGATTCAGACCAAACTACTGGACCGATCTTTATGAAATTTTACATGAGAGTTCCTGGGATTGATATCCCCGAACGTTTTTTTCATTTTTTTGATAAATGTCGTTGATGACGTCATATCCGGCTTTTCGTGAAAGTTGAGGCGGCACTGTCACGCCCTCATTTTTCAACCAAATTGGTTGAAATTTTGGTCAAGTAATCTTCGACAAAGCCCGGACTTCGGTATTACATTTCAGCTTGGTGGCTTAAAAATTAATTAATGACTTTGGTCATTAAAAATCTGAAAATTGTAAAAAAAATATTTTTTTATAAAACGATCCAAATTTACGTTCATCTTATTCTCCATCATTTGCTGATTCCAAAAACATATAAATATGTTATATTTGGATTAACAACAAGCTCTGAAAATTAAATATATAAAAATGATTATCAAAATTTTTTTTTCGAAATCAATTTAAAAACACTTTCATCATATTTCTTGTCGGTTCCTGATTCCAAAAACATATAGATATGATATGTTTGGATTAAAAACACGCTCAGAAAGTTAAAACGAAGAGAGGTACAGAAAAGCGTGCTATCCTTCTCAGCGCAACGAATACCCCGCTCTTCTTGTCAATTCCACTGGCACTGCCTTTGCCACGGGCGGTGGAGTGACGATGCTACGAGTATACGGTCTTGCTGCGTTGCGTTGCGTTCAGTTTCATTCTGTGAGTTCGACAGCTACTTGACTAAATGTTGTATTTTCGCCTTACGCGACTTGTTTTCAAATCGTCGTCAACTTTGCTGTCATTTCGGCAGAGTTTGCAAACTTTTTCAATGTTTTGGCCATTTCGGAAAATAAATTGCAGAAGAAATGTATTCCCACCATCATCCGTAGCTGGATATTAACCGCATTAAGACACGCATACCATCACCCTTTGCTCACTTGAATAATCCGCATTAAGGGTGATCATTCGTTAAATAATGTTTGCTGAGCCTCTGTATCTGATAAATAAATCCTAGCAAAAACCCTGGGCTGCGTTCGAACCTCTGTCTAAACGGGCATACACGTAAAACTCCACTCGTGCAAAAACACGAGTGTACGTGGGAGTTATAGCCCACAAACGCAGAAGAAGAAAGAAGAAGAACTTCTGTCTGTGTGCCTGCCTATATCTTTTGTGAATATTTTCATTTCTGAGTCAATGACCGAGTCCGTGTGTGTGTGTGTAGGGGGGGGGGGGTGATGATGTGTGTCTGTTTCTGTCTGTGTACGAGGGTGTGTATGTACTAGCGGGCGTGCGTGTGTGCCCCTGTATCCCCCTTCCCTCCATACTACACTGTACTGTCTACTTCAATTGTACTTCTAAAGACCGAGAGATCCTAACGAGGAAAAACAAACTGTGAAGATTATGTTGATAGATAAAGGCCTGTTAGTACCGTGGACTGGGTGGCCGAGTGGTAACGCACTTGCGCTCGGAAGCGAGAGGTTGCGAGTTCGACCCTGGGTCAGGGCGTTAGCAATTTTCTCCCCCCTTTCCTAACCTAGGTGGTGGGTTCAAGTGCTAGTCTTTCGGATGAGACAAAAAACCGAGGTCACTTCGTGTACACTACATTGGGGTGTGCACGTTAAAGATCCCACGATTGACAAAAGGGTCAAAATTGTATAGGCATAGATAAAAATGTCCACCAAAATACCCGTGTGACTTGGAATAATAGGCCGTGAAAAGTAGGATATGCGCCGAAATGGCTGCGATCTGCTGGCCGATGTGAATGCGTGATGTATTGTGTAAAAAAATTCCATCTCACACGGCATAAATAAATCCCTGCGCCTTGAATATGTGCGCGATATAAATTGCATAAAAAAAATATTAAAAAAATAAAAAATAAAAAATCACTGCGCTTAGAACTGTACCCACGGAATACGCGCGATATAAGCCTCATATTGATTGATTGAGTGTACGTGAAAAAATGTCACTTGTAGTTACTGACATAAATCCGTATTAAAGAAAATAACCTTTCCCTGATGCGTTACAGTGAAAGTGAAACACACACAGACTGACAGGCAGACACGCACACACACATACACACACACACACACACTGTCACTTCCCCCCCCCCCCCCCCTCATACTAGTCATAGTGACCCATAGGATGAGGGCAAAAAGAGTGAAAGCTTCATCAGCACAAGTGCACTTTCGTAGGGAGCTCCAGAGTCTGGGTCATCAGGCTGCTGTTAAGTAAGACACTGTCATTTCCATGGCGACCCTTTGAGAAAAGTCAAGAAGTAAGGCATCGGTTGGTTCTCATTTTCGCGTCTCCTCTTGGGTTGAAAGACAAACTCCCTCTAGTGCAAACGATTCGGCTCACCATCTCTTTTACATGAGGTTAGGCAATCACTCCACTTGGACATATACCAAACCTCACCATCTCTTTTACATGAGGTTAGGCAATCACTCCACTTGGACATATCCCAAACCTCACCATCTCTTTTACATGAGGTTAGGCAATCACTCCACTTGGACACATACCAAACCTCACCATCTCTTTTACATGAGGTTAGGCAATCACTCCACTTGGACATATCCCAAACCTCACCATCTCTTTTACATGAGGTTAGGCAATCACTCCACTTGGACATATCCCAAACCTCACCATCTCTTTTACATGAGGTTAGGCAATCACTCCACTTGGACACATACCAAGACTCACCACCCCGACTGCTTTCTGTTCAGAATGGACATGTGTATATTTGTTCTTAAGCCACCAGTCACAAACACACACACCAACACACATTATGTTCTTAAGCCACCAGTCACAAACACACACACACACACACATTATGTTCTTAAGCCACCAGTCACAAACACACACACCAACACGCGTTGCTCTAATGGGAAAAGTTCAGCCGGCTCGAGCTCACGTTCCACCCACACATTGTGAACAAACACACACACATTGTGAACACACACACACACACACACACACACACACACACGCACACGCACACACACATGCACGCATACACACACACACGCACGCACACACACACACACACACACACGCACGCACGCACGCACGCACGCACGCACACACACACACACACACTTATGCGTCAGGAAGAAAGGTGAGGTCAATAGGGAACATTGAATGTTTTTTTCTTGGCCTTATGCTTGCAGCATGGTCTTTCAAAGTCTTCACTGACTTCAGTATAGAATCTTTGATTTGACAATAAAACCTTTGACTTTGAGTCTTGAGATTCTGTGTTCCTACCACCTACCACGTCAAAGAAGCCACTTACAACTGTACTCTGTCCAACACCTTCTATTAGCTTTTTCTTCTCTGGAACAGAGGGTCGGGTTGGTGTGTTAGAGAGGCGAGAGTGTCAGGCAAGGACTCTCACTATTGCCCTTACTCTTTTTTTCTCAGAAAAGCTAGCTACAACTTCAATCTGTCCTACACCTACACACAGTTTGTTCTTCTCTGCAGGAACAGGGTCAGTTTGGTGGGGTAGAGAGGTGAGAGAGTCAGAACTCTCACTATCGTCTTACTTTTTTTTCAAAGAAGTTAACTACAACTTCAATCTGTCCTACACCTTATATTAGCTTTTTCTTCTCTGGAACAAATGGTCGGGTTGGTGGGTTAGAGAGGTGGAAGTGTCAAGACTCTCACAATCGTCTTACTTTTTGTGTCGCTTTCCCAGACAGCAATCAGAAAGGTGACGCTGTCGTTAGATCATTACCTAAACGTCGCCTCAGGATCCCCGTTATGTCGCGTTGCTCTTTTGGCAAAAGTTCAGCCGGCTCGAGCTCACTCTCCACGCACTAAAGTACACCAACATATTGTGAACACACACACACACACACACAAACACAAGTAAACACACACATACACACAAACACACACACACACATTTTGAACACACGCACACACAAATAAACACACACAAACACACAAAACTTGACTAAATGTAAAAAGAAGACGGTTTGAAAGAAACTGCATGCATCTTAAGTAAGCAACTCCCTCCAACCCCTCTTAACCCCTAACCCCCCCCCCCCCCCCCAAAAAAGAGAAAAAAACCGCTGCTGCAAAAAAAAGTCTGAATCTCATGGCGCAAATTGCTGTCTCCGAATAGTTTAGTTGAGACGTTTTATTCACGAGACCGGTCGATTAGCTTTACTTTCGTGAATTAGCTCCTCTTTACAGTTTAAAAGCTTTGGGGCTTTCTAGATATGTGTATGTTTGGGGCTCTTTGAGCGAATGCACGCATGTTACTTATTTGTCTAGATTTGTTCAATGTTTTTATTTTTTCCTGGACATGGAAAACTGTGGCATTTGTTTTGTTTAGAGGGCAAGAAGTCGGTGTTGTTCCGTGTACTTTACAATACGGAGATTTTCTGTTATCTCTATCTGTCTCTGTCTTTCTGTCTGTCTCTGTCTCTGGTCTCTCTGTCTCTGTCTTTCTCTCTGTCTTTCTCTCTCTCTCTCTCACACGTGCGCGCACACACACGCACACACACATGCGCGCGCACACACTCACATACACACATCGAAACACATCCACACACACGCATAGACAGACAAACGGGCACACACACACCCAACACACCGTCCCACACACACACACACACACACACACACACACGCACACACACACGCACGCACACACACACACACATCCACGCACACACACACACACACCGGCCCCCGGCACACACACACACACACCCATGCACACACACACACAACACTGCCCTCCCCATCCCACCTCGCCTCCACCCCCACCCCCTGTGAATACTTGATTATTTTTTGTAAGTGGGTCACGGGGAGGAATAGACTGTGTGCACAGCACACACGACACAACGTCCACTAGATTCTATGCTGTCAAGTGTTCCCCACGACGGCTTTTTTCCCTTCACCGGAAGTGATCGATTTTCTGCATCGATTGGATCTTTATTCCCGTCCAGATTTTAAATATTTGAGGGTGGTGTCACTGCCTTCCTTCCACCATTAACACGGGCACGCAAGGTTAAGTAGATCGCTTTATTCTTCTTTTTCTACAGAACCCATGGCGTCGTAAAACTGAAACACAATGATAAAACCAAGTAAGGAATAGCCGATATAAAAATCCAGAAAAAAGTCCAATTCAAAACATGACACATGTCATGCGAGTTCCAGGTTCATCTCATACAACTGACACACAATAGTAAGAAGGACTGAGCATGAAATAGCTAAAAGAACAAGAAATTCCTCCGAGGTAGGAAAAACACCCCCGTCAAAGGGAAATAACCTTCTCAGTTGGTGGCAGTGACTGAGTGAGAATGGTTATTTCCCTTTGACCATTAATATGTCCCTGTATAAGTCCTTGTATAATTTTAATCCACCAATAACTCCCTAACCGTGTGTTTGACTAGTCCCAATTTTTGTAAGGACCGTCTCAGGAATGTATAGAACCTGTTCACCAAGTTTGGTGACGATCGGTCCGTTCATTCTTGAGATCTATATGCGAACACAAACACACAAACAAACAAACAAACACATCGACCGAAACCTATACACACCCCTATACCGGGGGTGTAATAAGCTAGGACAGAGTCCAACTCAAAACATGGCACACATTACGCGAATTCCAAGTCTGTATCGTCAACAAATGCAACATCAAGCCCGAGTACAAATCGCTGATGTCAGTATAAGGGAAATATCCCTTCTATATGTTACGGTAATTGAAGGTCATGAGGGTGATCTCCCTTGCCTCTCTCAAAAGGTATTGCTATCTGTACTTTTCGTTACTCATACTTACACTAAAAACAGACCAAACTAACTATGCCTCTGAGTTATGTGTCAGATAGAGTCCAGCCAAAAAAGACCTGGCACATGTCACGTGAAGCCCATGCCATGAACGATCCCGCAACAATATTACGAAAATATCCTTCAAGTTCGCATGTCCTGCAGGCATTACAACCACATTTGAGAGAGCAGTGAAAATATTCTACAAGACTACATACTTCGTTGGCTTTAAAAGTTATCTGAGGAAAGTAGCGAAACATTCTACAAAGATCACATACCTCGTTGGCCCTTTTAGTTATCTGAGGAAAGTAGCGAAACATTCTACAAAGATCACATACCTCGTTGGCCTTTTTAGTTATCTGAGGAAAGCAGCGAGGGTCAGTCTGTCTTGTTTGACGGCACCGGTCGAACTGAACTAGCAAAACGCGCTTAAAAGCTAGCTTGCATTCGGAAGTGCGCGTATCAATACATGTATCACAAGTAAGCTTAAAAAAGATGTTTCTGCATCCACATGGTAAATGCGACAAAGTTAAGACATGATCAAGTCATCGACTTAAAAAACACACTTCCAAGCCTTGCAAGTCTTTATGTAAAATTAATAAAAGCTGACGAACTATATTTGTATGCGGCGGACTACCAAAACGTCACGTTGAGTTTTTAGTGACGCGGCACAGGCGCCCGATTTACGAACTGCGGCAGCAACAGGTGGTGAAGTCACGCTGAGACGATTTGATTCAGGACATGCTGAAATCGTTGCTTTTAGTCGCTTTTGGTCTCCAAGGTTATAGGTTTATTACTTCATCAAATAAAGCCCACTTACTGCATGGAGATGAAGGGTATAAATAATGTTGCAATACCAAAATATGTAGCCCTTATTGTATCAATGTGTTAAAGATTTAATATCGAAGGCGCCATTTTGGAAAAGATTTCTGACGATTTGGACTTTAAACAGTTCAAGGGACACCCGTTGTACTGTCATATAGACACACCTGCAATGATTCAATTATTAAATCAAATTTGCTCAAAACTGCTTCAAAAATATGCCAAATAATTAAATGAATTTTAATCAGCGGTCGGTTTGCTTCGCCCAGCTCTCCTGTCAGGAGTCCGGACTTCTCGTCGTCATCATTATTTATTTAGTTTTCATAGCTACCCATTTGTCAAAGCAGAGCAAGAGCGTTGGATTGAGGAAGTCAAACCTACAGTCTAGCTTACACATGCAAATTCTTCGCAAGGGGAGGTGACCGATAACAGTGCTGCCCTCCCCCGTCGGTTGACGAAGCGGTGGTCCGACTCTCGGTGCGACCACAGCGAGTCATTGCGATCGACTCCTGGTCTCTTGCCATTTTGTTTTCCTTTTTTTCATCGTCATCCCTTTGTTGCTAGCCAGGTGTGCGCGTATTTATATCATTCTCCCGCACTTACGGCAGTGTGTCCGAGGTCTTTCATGTGCCATAGTGGTGACACGGACGCGGGACATTGTTACCGTCTCCGAGTCTGCACATAAAATTGACAAGTGTCCGTCGAGTTAGAAAAAAAAAAGTTTTAAATGCGTCATATGTCTCGCCTGATTCATGTCTAATTGTTCATCGTTTCTTCTGCATGTACGTAGTTCAAACATGCATCCTATCAACTGTTTCGTCAATTTAACCGCGTACTGCTCGCATGCATTGCGACCTTAGAGTGCTAGCAAGCTTGTGCTTATACGCAAAAGACTCAGTACGTAAATAGACAACTGCGGCGGCCTACCCCAAGAATAGCATCAGTCTGCCGTTCTTTTGCACTTAAAATCGTCACACTGTATTCCGACACTTTCCAAACTCGCTACCACCAGACAGGCCGACGTTAAAGAACAGGCTACCGTGGATTGGATTGGATTGGATTGGATATGATTTACAGTCCAGTGAGGTTGCCCTCATGGAAATTCGGGCTGCTTTCTCCCCGGGGAAAGCGAGCTGCCATACATACGGCGCTACCCATATTTTTTTTCTTTCCTGCATGCGTGTATTCATGTTTCCTGAGACTTTATGCCGTGTGAGATGGAATTTTTTTTTTTACTTTATTCCAAGTCCCACGGGTATTTGATGGACATTTTTATCTATGCCTATACAATTTTGCCAGGAAAGACCCTTTTGTCAATCGTGGGATCTTTAACGTGCACACCCCAATGTAGTGTACACGAAGGGACCTCGGTTTTTCGTCTCATCCGAAAGACTAGCACTTGAACCCACCACCTAGGTTAGGAAAGGGGGGAGAAAATTGCGGCCTGACCCAGGCCTGAACACGCAACCTCTCGCTTCCGAGCGCAAGTGCGTTACCACTCGGCCACCCAGTCCCAGTGGTTGCTCATATCCGCCGTACACGACTGCTGCAAAAGGGACTATATACTCTTCCATTACGACGCCTCTCGCATGCGATTTCTGGCTGACATAATGACAAAGTAATCAGGAGTGACTTCCCTTGGCGGATCACCTATCAGCGCGGGCTTCCGGCAAGGCATGTGGGTCAGGTGTCTGTCACTGGTTTGTTCTAGTTCGTTCTCTCTCATCTGACGGACGTGTTAGTTCAGTGATTTCGCCTCCAGCATGTGTGATTATACGAGTAATTGACAGTGGAAATGTTAGGCCTGAAATCGGTTAATATTATTGTTATCATAACTGTCAACTAACGGACTTGTTAGTGCAGGTCTCCCGTCAGTCTAGAGAAAATGTCTGACAGACGTGTTCGTTCAATGATTGTGCCTCCACCATAATTATGTGATTATTCGAGTACTTGACAGTGGAAATTTTAGGTCTGGATTTGGTTTATATTATTGTTATCATAACTTTCAACAAACGGACTTGTTAGCGCAGTTCTCCCGTCAGCCTAGAGCATAATGTAATTATACGAGTAATTGACATTGATAATGTTAGGCCTGAAATCGGTTAATATTATTGTAATCATAACGCTCAACTAACGGACTTGTTAGCTCTGTCGCTATTCTCCCGTCAGCCTAGAGCAAATACAATGCTAAAGTTATTCATTATCCTATAGAGCATACGTGATAATACGAGTAATTGACATTGATAATGTTAGGCCTGGAATCGGGTAATATTATTGTTATCATAACTGTCAAGACCGAAACGGACATGACAGCTCAGTTGTTGAACCCCAGCCATCCTAGAGCATGTATATGTGATTAGCAGAGTAACTGATATTACAGCGGTAAATGTTATTGATATCAACGCTCTCAGCTGACAGACAAGCTAGCTCAGTGGTACTGCCCCAACCATCTTGGATCATACATTTTGATTATGAAGGTAGCTGACAGTGCTATTACTGGGCCATAATGCGGTAAATATTATTGTTATTAATTAATCTCTGATTGACACGGTGCGTAAATGTTAACTCTGGGCAACGGAAGCGACGGGAATGATGGTGTCTGTGATATGAAATTAAGGTTTGCAAGAGTGCATGTGTGCAGTCTTGCTGGTATAATGTTTAACCTGAAGTTGTTAAATACCAGTTTTGTTAATTGATTTCTGAATGACTAGGTGAGTAAATGTTTACTTGGTGCAATGAAGCGAGGGTAGTGACGGGGTTTGTGAGATGAAACTTATATTTGTACTTGTGTGAATATCCACTTTTGCTGAATTAATGTTCGGCTTGAAATCGGTAAATACTATTGTCACGTCATTAAAATCACAAATGAGTGCGTGAGGACGCGTTTATTAAGCGCAATGAAGCCAGGGAGGGTGATGGTGATGGTGAACGTGAGATAATATTTATGATCGTAACAGTGCATATATGTGCAGTTTTAAAAACTTGCAGTGAGCTCCCCGAGACTGATAATAATGATAATAATAAATCACTTTTCTATAGCGCAAGTCCTGATTCACAGCTGCAAGCGCTTTACAATAAACACCTCACACACACACACACACACACACACACACACACACACACACACACATACACATACACATACATACACATACACATACAATATATATAAATCATGACATTAGAAAATACAAGCAAACAACTGATATTTATAAAAGTACGCGCGCGCGCAGGAGCGCATGTCTTCAGTATCTCGCACGTTATTTTCTACGCGATTATTCACATTCAGACAAGGCGTTGTTGAACAGCATCCGACTTTGTAGCCCCGACACAGTGAAAAAGGGATACTGTCTTTCGTAAGACTGAATTATGATACCCGACATAAATTCCTGTCCAAGTTTACAACACGTTTTATCTTGAACTTACTTAGAGCGAAAGAAATCAATCTGGCCACAGGACCAGACGATATATTTCATCTTGTGAGCAATACGTGAAGTGTGTCTGTACGTCAGCAGTAAAGAAAATATTAACAACCTGGCACAGTAAGAGCCAGAAAATATATAACGGCTTTTACCCAAATCTCGTTCAACATCTCGCAGCAAGCGTTATTTCCTGCTCCGAATGCGCATGCGCATTTCCAGGGCTTCATAACAATTGAATCAGCAGACGAATTAAGTGATCCGAGGGAAAGTCTTTTAACAGAGAAGGGAGCAGAAAAAAAGGCAGAAGAAAAATCAACCAAAATAAAACTACATTCAATAAGATTCCTCAACGAGATTTATTCGCCCTGGAATCGTCTAAGTTGCAGCGGAACGTCTTGGTCCAAATGAGACGAATGTCAAGGAGTGAGAAAAATGGCGTGCTTCCTTTCTCTAGGTAATGGGCACAAATAAACTAGAGGTTCTTGCAGAATGCTATTTCCTCTGGCAAGTGTTGCAGGCAATGATGAGGTTTTATGCGCCATCGGGGATCCAGTTAGGTAACGCTTGCGGTGAAACTTCCTAGAGCTTTGAAACACAATTTTCCCGAACAGGAAGAGAGAGGAGAAACAGAAAGAACAAAAAGAGCAGTTTCATGTAAAAACCTGTTAAAATCTACAATCACAAAGTAAGAAAGACAACAACTTCGCAAAATAGCACTTGCGTGTAAAAGTCTGTGACATCTGCAGTAACTAAATAGGAAAACATTATCTTTGCGGAAGAGCTGTTTCATGTCAAAGACACGTTAAGAAAACATGACACTAACGCACAAAACAAGGACACAAGAAATAACAACAAAGTGCAAGATAACATCTAAACATGTTTTCTCTGTGTTCATTCCCGTATTGTGACAGAAGTTGAGTTTTAAAATCACCATCATTGTTTTAGACGTTTGTGTCTGTTGTTTCACACACACACACACATACCTAAAGTGTGGATGGTTACCTAAGAGGCGGCACTGGGTGTAGTGCCTTTCTAGTGCACTTGCACTACAACAGCACTGGGTGCAGTACTCGCTCCGGCATCGAAGAATTTTGCACTAAAAAATGCACAAAATTTGACCTATTTCGTCGCCTATAGAGGACGGAAAGAATGTCATTTTGAACATTGTTATGACATTCTTTCCGTCAAAAAAGTCAATTTAACGGTGTTAAATGAAGCGACCATCCACACAATTAGGTTGCCATCCAGAGTTTAGGTTGCCATCCACGTGTGGATGATTGCCTTATGGTGATTTAGGCAACCAAACCTGTGGAAACGGGGGTACACACACACACACACACACACACACACACACACACACACACACACACACACACACACACCACAGAGAAAAGGGAAAGCATGCAATCCTCCCCGACATGCTACCCCCAAAACTGTTCTCTTTTTTCAGCCGTCTCATGATTAACAAAATGGGTCAAACTTCCTCCGAGTATTTCTTCTACGCGCATGTGAGATCATTCATCGAGGTAACGTCAAGGGTTCACAAACTGCCCCACCGGAAATTGTGCTCGGTGACATTGTGTTCTTTCCTTAATTGCTTCCTGGGCCGTGGTGCACGAGAAAGGTACCAAGCGGGTGGGAGCCAGCCGTGGTGTTGGATTGGTTGAAATTGAGAGTTGTTGTGATTTTAACCAATCAGACCCTGCGGTTTGTTCTCTCCCGTTTGGATGGCACCCACTTTCGGTTCGTGCACCCCAGCCAAGGTCTCAGCGTCCTCTTGATCAATTTCAAAGAATTGTTCATGAATAAATGAAATGTGTTTGTTCTTCAGGGAATCGTTACTTAAATCACCTGTTGTACTGTGCAGTGAAGTAGTACTTTTTGTTCTGTTTTTACTTGCAGTCATGTTTTGTCTAAATGTTTTAACGTGGACTTGGAATCGAGACGAAGGTGTGGTGTGTGTGTGTGTGTGTGTGTGTGTGTGTGTGTGTGTGTGTGTGTGTGTGTGTGTGTGTAGAGCGATTCCGAGAAAACTACTGGACCAATCTTCAGTTCCTGAGTATGATATCCCAATAGATGACAACACACACGAGGAAGGTCTTAGAATTAGTGTTTGAGCGTTCTATTTTTCAAATCTGAATCCTGTGCTTGGTAGTCATTTCAAACCGTGATATTCTCCAACCGCCTGTGTCTTTGTTTACATTATGCGAAGCGTTTTAGCCCTGTATGGCACGGAATATGCATGCGTTTTCTAGACTGTAGGTTTGACTTCCTCAATACAACGGTCTTAATCTGCTTTGACGAATGGGTTTCTATGAGGGCTAAATAAAGTATGATGACAAACAGAATCCTGCTCCTGACACAGGAGAGCTGGGCGAAACAAACGCTCGCTGGATAAAATTCATTAATTTATCTAGCATATTTTCGGAGCAGCTTTGAGCAAATCATTGCAGGTGTTTCTAAATCACACTACAGCGAATGTCCCTTGAACTTTGTAAGGTCCAAAGCGTCAGAAAACTTTCCAAAATGGCGCCTTCGGTGTTCTATCGTTAAGTTTACACAAGTCCGGATAATCTCATCCACCTCAAGCAGTGCCCCTGCGGGACTGCCAGCCAGACCACAGAACATCTGCTGCAGTTTTGTCCGCTCTATGAGGAGCTGAGAAAGAGGAGCTGGCCGCCCCCCACTCCCGTGGACCAAAACCTCTACGGTCCACCGGAGGACCTGCGGCGCAATGCCACCTTTCTCGCAGAGACTGGAATTTCCATTTGGTGGAAGAAAAGAAGAGGAATATTCCATCTCAGAGAATAAACAGATCTGTCCTGGTTGGCATAATGGATTGAATACGAAGGAAGGAATGTACGTTTAAAATAAAGATATCTCATTTCAGAGTTTGATGCAGGTATTTATGTCAATTGTCGTCGTTAAAAGGGTTGGAACATCAGAGAAGCTTTTGAAAACTGCAGTTTGTTGTTCTGTTCTGGCATGTAATCACATTATCAATCGACAAAAGACAGGCGCAAGAAATGTTCTACAAGAACACTTTCTCCGTGATCATGGGCGAGCGTTACGCTGACACCGCAACAGCACTGTCTTGTTCAAATTACACTTTAGGGATTTCTGATATCCTCGGTTTTGGGCGAACAAATCCCAACGCTCGTCTGTTTCTCCTCTTTGCAGTTATCAATGAGCAATGGCCTCAGGGCGATCTTCAAAGCCTGAAAGTTTAAAACTGTCACTCAAGCTTGAAATGTGTATGACTTCAGATCTCCAATGTGCTATCACAACTTTTATCGCAGCTTCAATATTCTCAGATGAAATGCAAAGACCGGATAAGCTGATCAAAGATTTTGAAGATAAAATAAAAGATATAATAATTATTTAAATCATCTAGTGAGGCAAAAAGCAGCTCATCCTATTACGACATTTTGACTCGGCAGTGAACTGGGGGAAACGAGTTAAAGGAACCCGGCAAGAGTAGTTTTTGATTTATCATTGAACACGGTTTTCTTCCGTTGTTTGTTGTGGCTTAGTTCCAAACGTGTTAAATCTTTTATTTGCAGATGTTCTTCTTCTTCTTTGTTCATGGGCTTAGACTCCCACGTTCACTCATGTTTTTAGCACGAGTGGAGTTTTACGTGTATGACCGTTTTTACCCCGCCATTCAGGCAGCATACGCCGATTTCGGGGAAGGCATGCTGGGTATTTTCGTGTTTCTATAACCCACCGAACTCTGACATGGATTACATGATCTTTTCCGTGTGCACTTGGTCTTGTGCTTGCGTGTACACACGAAGGGGGTTAAGTCACTAGCAGGTCTGCACATAAGTTGACCTGGGAGATCGGAAAAATCTCCACTCTTAACCCACCAGGCGGCAGCGACCGGGATTCGAACTCACGACCTCCCGATTAGGAGGCCGACGTCTTACCACCACGCCACTGCGCCCGTCTTGCAGATGTTCGAAATGTATCACAGGCTACGAGTCCAAGAAGGAAGGAACAAGAGAAGACAGTTAAAATGTATTTAGTTCAGTGGACTATTGGGGTGTGGTGCGTGGGAAAGTGCCTAACTGGGTGAGAACAAAGTGCTGTATCGGATTGATTAAAATCGAGATTTATTTTTTTAGAGAACTCGACCAATCCGACCAAGTGCTTGGGTCTCAGCTAGTTCGGCACTTTCTCCTGCGTAACTGGTATCTCTGCACACGAAAAAAAAAAGCACACAATGGGAACAATGTGTGTTCATGTTACTTACGTGTTGTATAGTGGTACTTGCGATGTGTGCATGGCCCCTCCGATGAGAGGACACCTCCTTTAAAAGGACACATTATCTTGTCCCTTTTTCTAAATGTATTCTCTACCAAAATATACCTGTCATGACAGGCCACCTGTAATGTAGGGACACTTTTGGATGGTCCGAAGGGTGTCCTTTCATCGCAGGTAGCGGTACCACTACAGCATCTCCATAGTATCTTACGTTGCCTGTTCTGGACTAAGGTCACTGGCCATGCGAATGGCATTGTGGGGCGAAACGTTGTCGTCGTTTACGTACTCTCCAGCTTGGCAAGAAGGGTGATTTCTGACCAGATCTTTGTTTACAGATAAAATTGGATTCTGAAATTTTCATATATATTCATTGACATTACGAATAGTAGGCAACGCTGTGGTTTTCACTTACATTTTAGAACTGGTTTTGACGAGCAGAAACACAAGCTGCAGCTTTTAAATTTACTAAAAATCCAAAGTTAATGTTTCTTCTTTTTGTTCCAGTATCTGAATGCAGCGTGCACCTATTTTGCTATGAAAGTTTCTGAGACATTTGTTTCGAAGAACAAAATACAAAACACATCGACAAATAAAGAAAACACAACAAACCTGATTACACAAGAACAGTGTTTACGACAATATGAAAGTGTTTATGTTTAGCAAAACACAAGAACGTCCTTTGAAATCGTTCATGGAAATGGGATTGTATCCCTATGGAATTGTCTCTAATTGCTTTTGGAAGGTCACTTCAATTCATCCGACAATTTAAACTCATTTCAATCAATCTAAAACAATTCGAGTGTAACAAAATCAACCATACAGATAAATGGGAGAGGAGATTAACACCAAAAAATGACGAGAAGAAAACAGTGCAACAACAGAAATTAAAACGGTCGATCATTCCGATTTGACAGAAAACATGTGTTGTGAGAGACAAATATCCTGTGTTGACAGTCTATAAAAAGAAAATTAAAAGAAAACAAAATTAAAAGAAAACAAAACAAAAAAACATGTGTTGCGAGAGACAAATGTCCTGTGTTGGCAGTCTAAAGAAATAAACAGTTACTATGACGAATGTCTTTCTAATAGCATCTAGCCACTCAGTGGAGTAATTAATCAGCACATTTTTAAACCCAAAAAGTCACGTTAGGGCAAAACGATTAATCATGAATTTCAAGAGCATTAATCTTGGTAAAAAGAGAAAAATCGTGAAAAATTGAAAGAGGATTACCAAGACACGAAGGTGAATGAACTGAAATTCAAAAACAAGCAAAGATAAATGACAAAAAAATGCCTTCATGAGAAAAAAAAGTTTCCGAAGTCTGGCACTGAACAAGGATCAGAGGCGTAACAGATTTTGCAAAGCTCATGTAAAACTCCTCAAAAAAAACCGATGCGGAGTTGAAATAAACCAGTTGGTTTTTTTGCAAGACTTACTCCTGAGATAGAAATGGAATTTCTATTCATTTTCTCATTAATAATTGTCTCTCAGTTTACTTCAAAGAGCAAGAGGTCGAGTACTAGCAGTTTTGTTGCAGTGTCAATTAATTATCAAAACATTGGTAAATAGACGTTTTCCGGAAATAACTCTGTCGAGATTTGCAGAGTTGCGGCCCGCTTTTCGCGTACAAACAGGAAACACGTAGTCGACCTGTTAAAACCACGATCGCAGCGCATGGCTGACTCTGAAGTGCATGGTATGCAGTGTCCCCCTCCATATGAAGCCTCTTTATTTCGTAACTCTTCCACAACGCTTGCAAATCCTGACAGAGTTATTTCCCAACATAGT
>NC_090254.1:4702288-4719788 GCF_037325665.1 Littorina saxatilis | reverse complement strand
CTGTAACAAGAGACAAATAGACAGACAGACAAGGGGACATAGAGAGAGCATTCGTGCGTGCGTGCGTGTGTGTGTGTTCAGTGTGTTGGTGAGTATGTGTGTGTGCGTGTTTGTGTTGGTGAGTGTGTGTGTGTGTGTTTGTTTGTGTGTGTGTGTGTGTGTGTGTGTGTGTGTGTGTGTGTGTGTGTGTGTGTGTGTGTGTTTTCTTCTTAAAACAGGGGGGGGGGGGAGGTTGTGAATTTAATGTTTTGCACAAACCCTAATGCAGACGTGCGGTTTTAACACACACTTCCAGAATCCAGATTTTTGCGCAGTCGTATTTTAAACATGCACACAAACACTCTCGCGCACACACACACACACACACACACACACACACACACACACACACACAAACACACACACACACAAACACACACACAAACACACACACAAACACACACACAAACACACACACACAAACACACACACAAACACACACACAAGCACACACACACCCACACACACACACACAAACACACACACAAACACACACACAAACACACACACACAAACACACACACACACACACATCATCAAGCACAACATCGCACACACACACACACACACACACACACACACACACACACACGCACGCACACACACACACACACACACACACACACACACACACACACACACGCACACACACACACACACACACACACACACACACACACACACACACACACACACCGTCAAGCCCAACATCACACAGCACGTCACATACAAACACACGCCACTACCAACCCCACCCAACACTACAACACACACACACACACACACACACACACACACACACACACACACACACACACACACACACACACACACACACACACACACACACACACACACACACACACACACACACACACACACACACACATACACACACACACCCACACATACAAACACCATACAGCCCAACATCACACAGCACGTCACATACAAACACACGCCACTACCAACCCCACCCAACACTACCACACACACAAGCATCATCGCCGCGTTATTACGAGCCAGAAAATAAAAGATGAGAAGCAAATCCCAAATTCGCTCATAAAACGGAATGAAGCTGTCGCACTATATTTCCATTATCCCGACGGATTTATCTGAGCTCCCACGCGTGGCTATAGAAAACACAAACGCCCATTCAAACCATTCAATCAAGGGCGATGACTCTTAATGCTCTGGGGTTACGTGTCGTTCGCAGCCCACGAGTTAAAGTTACTTTCCTCCTGGATTTAAACCATCTTCTTAATCACAATAAGTTATTCCAGCCTTCTACGAGAAAAATGATAAAAGATATAAATAAATCATACCTAAGATACATACTGCCGAAATAAAAATGAAAATATATATATACACAAGCAAAACCTGGCTGACAGCAGCTTCCTGTGCGAAACAGGATTTTTGTTTTCTTTCAGATTGACATAGATGTCACTGACAACATTATTTCGGGAAAAAAGGCCACCCCTTCATATAAAGCAGCCAGGCAGTTCATTTTCGGTGTAGGTTCAAGTCAAAGGATGTTCGTCTCAACGAAAAGAAAAGAAACCGATAAAGAATATAGACTGCATGGAGAGAGACATGTTGTCCTTTACGAGATGGGCAATATGGCAAGGGAGATGATTTCAAGATGCATGTACCTTCTATTAATTCCTTCTCGTGTAAACTCAGCATAGATTGGTCCAGGCTTTTGCTTGGTGGGGGGGGGGGGGAAGGGGTGAGGAGGGGGAGGGCATATCGCCTTCGGTCCCGACCGAAAAAGATGAAACCGAAGACAATATGCTCTCCTTGGACCGACAAAAAAAGCTGGTCTGTCAACATCACGAACAAGAATTTAATCTGCCATATAGCATAAAAGCTATTCGTATTTGTCCTGGTGTGGATTTCAATCATACACCCATACACTCCTAGCATCTACGATACAATCATATAATTTTTTTTTAAAGGCCAAAAGGCTAACGACAACAACAGCAACAACAAGTCAAGGTCAATCCACCAAAAAGGTTACGATGAACACTGACCCAGATTGTCAAAATAACCACATCTTACTGTAGCAGAACAGTAAGGTTACGATGAACACTGACCCAGATTGTCAAAATAACCACATCTTACTGTAGCAGAACAGTAAGGTTACGATGAACACTGACCCAGATTGTCAAAATAACCACATCTTACTGTAGCAGAACAGTAAGGTTAATGAAGAAAACACAAGCCATTTTCAAATGGAAGGTGGAGGAGCTATTTGCAGAAGACAGCCCTGAAAGTGGCGAGTATTTTACTCGCTGAATTAGAAGAGGTGTACATGCAGTTTGGGGTAGATAATGATTATGTCTGTCTCTTAGGAGACTTAAATTCCCGCACTGGTCATCTGAGTGAAATGTTGTATGAAGATGATCAGCATTCAGAAGGTTTTGTTGATAATGACTTGTTTGACTCTGATGAGGTTGGTACTCTAATAGGTGAGCGGGCATCACAGGATAATAATACTAATAACCTTGGTTTTAAATTGATTGATTTTTGTAAAATGACTGGCTTAGTTATTGCTAATGGTAGAGTTGGCGATGATACAGGGGTTGGTAAATGCACATGTAAGGATAAGAGCGTTGTTGATTATTGCATCTTGTCAAAAGATCTGTTCTCGAAAGTTAAATATTTTTCTGTGATGGAATTTTGTGAAATTTATTCTGACGTACACTGTCCTGTTGTTTTGCATTTATTAAAACAGAATGAAGTATGCGCTAATGATTGCCTAGCAGACGATGTGAAAAACCCCAAAAATGAAGATTTGCTGTCTAAAAGTAGAGATAAGGGTAACAAGTACACAAAACCAAAATGGGATAATAACAATGGGACCAAGTTAGCTTTTGTAGTTAATCTGAATGAGGATGATATTTATACTGTTGAAACTAAATTACAAGATATGCTAGCTACAAGTGAGAGTACGACAACAGATGACGTTGATAGTGTTACTAATAAGATTTGTGATATTCTAAATTGTTCTGCTGAGAAAATCGGTGTAATTAAAGAACAAAAAGTTACGAAAAAGCCACGTTCAAAGAAATTCAAACTCCAACAACCATGGTTTAGTGCAATATGCAAAGAGAAAAGAAAAATATTTTTACATGCGAAAAATAAAGCAAGACGCTTTAAAAATGCGTTCAATGAACATGAAAAAAAGAGTGCTTTTAATGAATACAAAAAGACAATAAAAAAGGAATGCAAGTTGTATCATAATGAGTTCGTTAAAACTTTGAGAAAGTTAAGAAGTAATGACCCGAAAGCATACTGGAATCTTCTAAATAAAAATAAAAATAAAAAAAATAATTCCAAAACTAACTATCCAACTTGTTCGGAGTTTTTCGAACATTTCAATAAACTACAAGAGTGTGATGAAAATGAAATGGATGATAGTAATGAACCTTTAAATGAAGCAAGTAATGAATTTCTTAATGCGCCTTTTACAAAGGAGGAAGTTATCAAATGTATAGACAAGCTGAAAAACAATAAGGCATGCGGTCAAGATAAAATAATTAATGAGTATTTAAAAGCGTCGCATGATAGAATGATTGATATTTATGTATTGTTGTTTAATGTTGTTTTGCAGTCAGGAAAGGTTCCAACACAATGGGCTGTAGGCGAAATTATTCCATTGTACAAAAATAAAGGCTCCCAAGCTGACCCCACAAATTATAGAGGAATTACTATACTCAGTTGTTTCGGAAAACTTTTCAGTGCAATTTTAAATGCTAGGTTATCAAACTTTTTGGAGAGTAATAATAAATTAGGTCAAGAACAAACAGGTTTCCGCACAGGTTTTTCAACATTAGACCATGTTTTTACTTTGCATTGTATATTAAATTTTTTTCTCAACAAAAAGAAGCGACTGTTTTGTGCATTTGTAGACTATGAAAAAGCGTTTGATAAAGTTCACCGTGCATTTTTATGGGAGAAATTAGTTAGTTCTGATGTTAATGGGAAGTTTTTAAAAACTGTAAGAAATATGTACGAAAATGCCAAGTCTTGCGTTAAAGTTAATAGTGAGTGCTCTGGATATTTTCCCAGTTTGTGTGGAGTTAGACAAGGGGAAAACTTGTCACCGCTGTTTTTTGCTCTATTTCTAAATGATCTAAAGCCTTTTTTGTTGGAAAACAGTAATGGTTTACAAACTATGTCAAGGGAGGCTATTGTGGTTGGAATGGAAGATACTGATGTAAATGCTTTGTTTCAAATGTTTTTATTACTGTATGCGGATGATACTGTGATCTGCTCAGAGTCTGAAAAAAACCTGCAAGAATGTCTAAACAAAATGCACGAATACTGTTTAAAATGGCGTCTAAATATTAATGTAAACAAAACGAAAGTTATAGTTTTTTCCAGAGGTAAAATTAGAAATAAACCATTGTTTACGTATAATGGCAATTCAATCGAAGTAGTGTTTGATGTAATGTACTTGGGCCTTAAAATTAATTATAATAATAAATTTTCAGTCGCACAGAAGAATCTATATGATCGTGCCTCAAGGGCAATGTTTGTTCTTTTGCGTACGTGTAGACAATTGTCACTGCCTGTGGACATACAAGTTGACCTGTTCGATAAAATGATTGCTCCAATCTTACTATATGGATGTGAGGTTTGGGGTTTTGGTTCCTGCGAACTTGCTACTAAACTTCAATTACGTTTTTATAAAATTGTTTTCAAACTAAAAAAATCAACTCCAAATGCTATGATATTTGGTGAACTTGGAAGATATCCACTAGATGTTAATATGAAATGTAGAATGCTTTGCTATTGGTATAAACTGATTAGTCCTATTCATAAAAATAAATTTTCTAGTATTGTGTACTGCTTTACTTATAAATTGTATATCAACAAGATGATTGAATCTGATTATTTATGTTTTATTGAAAAAACCTTAAATGAAATTGGTCTCCCTGGCCTTTGGACTTCTCAAGAAAATGTTCAATATTCAAGCGCATGGTTTAAACAGAAAGTAAAAAGAAGCTTGTATGACCAGTATATCCATAAATGGTTTACAGAAATTGGAACAAAAAATATGTTTTGGAATTATCGAATGTTTAAAGATATTTTTGCATGTGAAGACTATGTCACACACCTGCCATATCAGCAATGTGTTGCAATGATGAAGTTCAGAACATTAAACAACAATTTGCCTGTACAGAAAGAACGTTACCTTAACATCCCGAGGTCAGAAAGAACTTGCACCAAATGTGTATCACAAGACATAGGTGATGAATTCCATTATTTATTTGTCTGTGATTTTTTCAAAGAAGAAAGAGCTGAGTTGTTACCATCTTACTATTGGAAAAAACCTAATGCACTTAAATTTAAAAAGTTGTTTGCTACTAACAAAAAGAAATTGCTAAAGAATATTTTGGACTTTATTAATAGAATCTGTAACAGTTTTTTCATAATCTTTTTAATTTTTATTTATTTATTATATTAGCATATATCATGATTGTATTGATTGTATTTATTGTTCAAAATGCCCCCAGGGGTTATGGACTAATAAAAAACTTGAAACTTGAAACTTGAGTAGAAACATGTAACTGGCGAGTAGAAATGTTCATCTACCCGCCAAATGCGAGTAAAGTTGCAGAAACAAATTGTTGGTTTGGCGAGTAAAGTTTGCTGTCTGGCTAGTACATTTTCAGAATCACTTGGCAAAGGCGAGTACACCATTTGTTGGACTTTAAGGGCTGCACAGCGAAACAAATATTCAACTGCAGCCTCATCGATAAACACCTTCAACATCAACTAACTTTAGCAACCAACCATTATACATTCAACAAATTTTACAAATCAAATGTGTCGAATCATTTTCTGTGGAACTGCTCTCTAATCAGAAGAGTTCCACGTTTGAACACATTTGTGTCACCAGTCTTGAACACTTTGTGACATAGTAGGCCTACATAGTTCCACTGGCAAAAGCAGCACACATAGTTTTCACTGGTGTTCAAAGGAACACTTGTGAACTCTATGTGTTTATTATGTGTTCCACTCTTGCTAGCAGAACTGTGTACTATGTCACAAAGTGTTCAAAACGTTTAACATAAATGTATTCAAAAGTGGAACACTTCAGATTAGAGTAGAGTTCCACTGAAAACAATTTGACTCATTTGGTTTATAATAAAAAAAAATAAAAAAAACACTGTTAAATTAATTATTAACCCGTAAATATGGTTGGTTGCTGAAGTTAGTTCCGGAATTTTAGTAATCATCAGAAAAGATTGAAATTATTTACCTTTCGTTCTCAGCAGTCACGTGACTTGTGCAGTCACGTGACTTGTAACTGCTGATCACTTCTTGTTCTTGTTCTTGTTCTTGTTCTTGTTCTTGTTCTTGTTCTTGTTCTTCTTCTTGTTCTTCTTCTTCTTCTTCTTCTTCTTCTTGTTCTTCTTCTTCTTCTTCTTCTTCTTCTTCTTCTTCTTCTTCTTCTTCTTCTTCTTCTTCTTCTTCTTCTTCTTCTTCTTCTTCTTCTTCTTCTTCTTCTTCTTCTTCTTCTTCTTCTTCTTCTTCTTCTTCTTCTTCTTCTTCTTCTTCTTCTTCTTCTTCTTCTTCTTCTTCTTCTTCTTCTTCTTCTTCTTCTTCTTCTTCTTCTTCTTCTTCTTCTTCTTCTTCTTCTTCTTCTTCTTCTTCTTCTTCTTCTTCTTCTTGTTCTTCTTCTTCTTCTTCTTCTTCTTCTTCTTCTTGTTCTTCTTCTTCTTCTTCTTCTTCTTCTTCTTCTTCTTCTTCTTCTTCTTCTTCTTCTTCTTCTTCTTCTTCTTCTTCTTCTTCTTCTTCTTCTTCTTGTTCTTGTTCTTCTTCTTCTTCTTCTTCTTCTTCTTCTTCTTCTTCTTCTTCTTCTTCTTCTTCTTCTTGTTCTTCTTCTTCTTCTTCTTCTTCTTCTTCTTCTTCTTCTTCTTCTTCTTCTTCTTCTTCTTCTTCTTCTTCTTCTTCTTCTTCTTCTTCTTCTTCTTCTTCTTCTTCTTCTTCTTCTTCTTCTTCTTCTTCTTCTTCTTCTTCTTCTTCTTCTTGTTCTTCTTCTTCTTCTTCTTCTTCTTCTTCTTCTTCTTCTTCTTCTTCTTCTTCTTCTTCTTCTTCTTCTTCTTCTTCTTCTTCTTCTTCTTCTTCTTCTTCTTCTTCTTCTTCTTCTTCTTCTTCTTCTTCTTCTTCTTCTTCTTCTTCTTCTTCTTCTTCTTCTTCTTCTTCTCTTCTTCTTCTTCTTCTTCTTCTTCTTCTTCTTCTTCTTCTTCTTCTTCTTCTTCTTCTTCTTCTTCTTCTTCTTCTTCTTCTTCTTCTTCTTCTTCTTCTTCTTCTTCTTCTTCTTCTTCTTCTTCTTCTTCTTCTTCTTCTTCTTCTTCTTCTTCTTCTTCTTCTTCTTCTTCTTCTTCTTCTTCTTCTTCTTCTTCTTCTTCTTCTTCTTCTTCTTCTTCTTCTTCTTCTTCTTCTTCTTCTTCTTCTTCTTCTTCTTCTTCTTCTTCTTCTTCTTCTTCTTCTTCTTCTTCTTCTTCTTCTTCTTCTTCTTCTTCTTCTTCTTCTTCTTCTTCTTCTTCTTCTTCTTCTTCTTCTTCTTCTTCTTCTTCTTCTTCTTCTTCTTCTTCTTCTTCTTCTTCTTCTTCTTCTTCTTCTTCTTCTTCTTCTTCTTCTTCTTCTTCTTCTTCTTCTTCTTCTTCTTCTTCTTCTTCTTCTTCTTCTTCTTCTTCTTCTTCTTCTTCTTCTTCTTCTTCTTCTTCTTCTTCTTCTTCTTCTTCTTCTTCTTCTTCTTCTTCTTCTTCTTCTTCTTCTTCTTCTTCTTCTTCTTCTTCTTCTTCTTCTTCTTCTTCTTCTTCTTCTTCTTCTTCTTCTTCTTCTTCTTCTTCTTCTTCTTCTTCTTCTTCTTCTTCTTCTTCTTCTTCTTCTTCTTCTTCTTCTTCTCTTCTTCTTCTTCTTCTTCTTCTTCTTCTTCTTCTTCTTCTTCTTCTTCTTCTTCTTCTTCTTCTTCTTCTTCTTCTTCTTCTTCTTCTTCTTCTTCTTCTTCTTCTTCTTCTTCTTCTTCTTCTTCTTCTTCTTCTTCTTCTTCTTCTTCTTCTTCTTCTTCTTCTTCTTCTTCTTCTTCTTCTTCTTCTTCTTCTTCTTCTTCTTCTTCTTCTTCTTCTTCTTCTTCTTCTTCTTCTTCTTCTTCTTCTTCTTCTCTTCTTCTTCTTCTTCTTCTTCTTCTTCTTCTTCTTCTTCTTCTTCTTCTTCTTCTTCTTCTTCTTCTTCTTCTTCTTCTTCTTCTTCTTCTTCTTCTTCTTCTTCTTCTTCTTCTTCTTCTTCTTCTTCTTCTTCTTCTTCTTCTTCTTCTTCTTCTTCTTCTTCTTCTTCTTCTTCTTCTTCTTCTTCTTCTTCTTCTTCTTCTTCTTCTTCTTCTTCTTCTTCTTCTTCTTCTTCTTCTTCTTCTTCTTCTTCTTCTTCTTCTTCTTCTTCTTCTTCTTCTTCTTCTTCTTCTTCTTCTTCTTCTTCTTCTTCTTCTTCTTCTTCTTCTTCTTCTTCTTCTTCTTCTTCTTCTTCTTCTTCTTCTTCTTCTTCTTCTTCTTCTTCTTCTTCTTCTTCTTCTTCTTCTTCTTCTTCTTCTTCTTCTTCTTCTTCTTCTTCTTCTTCTTCTTCTTCTTCTTCTTCTTCTTCTTCTTCTTCTTCTTCTTCTTCTTCTTCTTCTTCTTCTTCTTCTTCTTCTTCTTCTTCTTCTTCTTCTTCTTCTTCTTCTTCTTCTTCTTCTTCTTCTTCTTCTTCTTCTTCTTCTTCTTCTTCTTCTTCTTCTTCTTCTTCTTCTTCTTCTTCTTCTTCTTCTTCTTCTTCTTCTTCTTCTTCTTCTTCTTCTTCTTCTTCTTCTTCTTCTTCTTCTTCTTCTTCTTCTTCTTCTTCTTCTTCTTCTTCTTCTTCTTCTTCTTCTTCTTCTTCTTCTTCTTCTTCTTCTTCTTCTTCTTCTTCTTCTTCTTCTTCTTCTTCTTCTTCTTCTTCTTCTTCTTCTTCTTCTTCTTCTTCTTCTTCTTCTTCTTCTTCTTCTTCTTCTTCTTCTTCTTCTTCTTCTTCTTCTTCTTCTTCTTCTTCTTCTTCTTCTTCTTCTTCTTCTTCTTCTTCTTCTTCTTCTTCTTCTTCTTCTTCTTCTTCTTCTTCTTCTTCTTCTTCTTCTTCTTCTTCTTCTTCTTCTTCTTCTTCTTCTTCTTCTTCTTCTTCTTCTTCTTCTTCTTCTTCTTCTTCTTCTTCTTCTTCTTCTTCTTCTTCTTCTTCTTCTTCTTCTTCTTCTTCTTCTTCTTCTTCTTCTTCTTCTTCTTCTTCTTCTTCTTCTTCTTCTTCTTCTTCTTCTTCTTCTTCTTCTTCTTCTTCTTCTTCTTCTTCTTCTTCTTCTTCTTCTTCTTCTTCTTCTTCTTCTTCTTCTTCTTCTTCTTCTTCTTCTTCTTCTTCTTCTTCTTCTTCTTCTTCTTCTTCTTCTTCTTCTTCTTCTTCTTCTTCTTCTTCTTCTTCTTCTTCTTCTTCTTCTTCTTCTTCTTCTTCTTCTTCTTCTTCTTCTTCTTCTTCTTCTTCTTCTTCTTCTTCTTCTTCTTCTTTCTTCTTCTTCTTCTTCTTCTTCTTCTTCTTCTTCTTCTTCTTCTTCTTCTTCTTCTTCTTCTTCTTCTTCTTCTTCTTCTTCTTCTTCTTCTTCTTCTTCTTCTTCTTCTTCTTCTTCTTCTTCTTCTTCTTCTTCTTCTTCTTCTTCTTCTTCTTCTTCTTCTTCTTCTTCTTCTTCTTCTTCTTCTTCTTCTTCTTCTTCTTCTTCTTCTTCTTCTTCTTCTTCTTCTTCTTCTTCTTCTTCTTCTTCTTCTTCTTCTTCTTCTTCTTCTTCTTCTTCTTCTTCTTCTTCTTCTTCTTCTTCTTCTTCTTCTTCTTCTTCTTCTTCTTCTTCTTCTTCTTCTTCTTCTTCTTCTTCTTCTTCTTCTTCTTCTTCTTCTTCTTCTTCTTCTTCTTCTTCTTCTTCTTCTTCTTCTTCTTCTTCTTCTTCTTCTTCTTCTTCTTCTTCTTCTTCTTCTTCTTCTTCTTCTTCTTCTTCTTCTTCTTCTTCTTCTTCTTCTTCTTCTTCTTCTTCTTCTTCTTCTTCTTCTTCTTCTTCTTCTTCTTCTTCTTCTTCTTCTTCTTCTTCTTCTTCTTCTTCTTCTTCTTCTCTTCTTCTTCTTCTTCTTCTTCTTCTTCTTCTTCTTCTTCTTCTTCTTCTTCTTCTTCTTCTTCTTCTTCTTCTTCTTCTTCTTCTTCTTCTTCTTCTTCTTCTTCTTCTTCTTCTTCTTCTTCTTCTTCTTCTTCTTCTTCTTCTTCTTCTTCTTCTTCTTCTTCTTCTTCTTCTTCTTCTTCTTCTTCTTCTTCTTCTTCTTCTTCTTCTTCTTCTTCTTCTTCTTCTTCTTCTTCTTCTTCTTCTTCTTCTTCTTCTTCTTCTTCTTCTTCTTCTTCTTCTTCTTCTTCTTCTTCTTCTTCTTCTTCTTCTTCTTCTTCTTCTTCTTCTTCTTCTTCTTCTTCTTCTTCTTCTTCTTCTTCTTCTTCTTCTTCTTCTTCTTCTTCTTCTTCTTCTTCTTCTTCTTCTTCTTCTTCTTCTTCTTCTTCTTCTTCTTCTTCTTCTTCTTCTTCTTCTTCTTCTTCTTCTTCTTCTTCTTCTTCTTCTTCTTCTTCTTCTTCTTCTTCTTCTTCTTCTTCTTCTTCTTCTTTCTTCTTCTTCTTCTTCTTCTTCTTCTTCTTCTTCTTCTTCTTCTTCTTCTTCTTCTTCTTCTTCTTCTTCTTCTTCTTCTTCTTCTTCTTCTTCTTCTTCTTCTTCTTCTTCTTCTTCTTCTTCTTCTTCTTCTTCTTCTTCTTCTTCTTCTTCTTCTTCTTCTTCTTCTTCTTCTTCTTCTTCTTCTTCTTCTTCTTCTTCTTCTTCTTCTTCTTCTTCTTCTTCTTCTTCTTCTTCTTCTTCTTCTTCTTCTTCTTCTTCTTCTTCTTCTTCTTCTTCTTCTTCTTCTTCTTCTTCTTCTTCTTCTTCCATGGGCTTAGACTCCCACGTATACTCGTGTTTTTGCACGAGTGGAATTTTACGTGTATGACCGTTTTTACCCCGCCATTTAGGCAGCCATACGCCGCTTTCGGAGGAAGCATGCTGGGTATTTTCGTGTTTCTATAACTCACCGAACTCTGATTACAGGATCTTTTCCGTGCGCACTTGGTCTTGTGCTTGCGTGTACACACGAAGAGTTGACCTGGAAGATCGGAAAAATCTCCACATTTAACCCACCAGGCGGCCGCGGCGGGGATTCGAACCCTCGACCTTCCGATTAAGAGGCCGACGTCTTACCACCCCACCACAGCGCCCGTCCGTTGAAATAACCATTTCACACAATCCCTATAAAATCTACCTTGAACGAAACATCAATACAAAGAAAGAAGAAGAATAAGAAAAAAAGAAAGCAACTTGAAATGCCCACTGACAATACATCAGGCATTAGAAGTCCACAACAAAAAGTGCCGCAGACACTAAACCTCGCTTTACTTTATCTATAGTTTTCCTTTGAGCTCAGAGGACACCCGGCATAAGCCGGTGTAACACGACATTTTTACTCCACAACAAATTTACTCCGGAGTAAAAATTTACTCCGGAGTAAAACTTTCGTACAAAATTCTTACTCCGAGTACACCTTTCGTACGAGAAAAGAACTCCCCAAGGTATGAAAAAATTACTCCCTCCACGAAATTTTGACTCCCCACATTTTTTATTTCCAGTACAAATCTCGTGCACAAAAATGGGATGCGGACGAAGGGATAATGCCAATATGTGATCTCTGCAAACAAATGTCGCGCTACCCTCCCTCCACCCCTTCCACCACCAAGATTAACAGGGGACAAGGGAGTAAAAGTTGTGTACACCTGGCGTGGGCAGTTAAATTGCTCGTGTGAGGGTGGAGTAATTTACTCGTTATTTATTCGTCAGGGGAGTAACATTTTTGAACGAAATGTTTACTCGGAACACACTTGTCGTGGGGAGTAATTTACTCGTGTAATGAGGGAGTACTTTTTTTCGTAAAGGGAGTAAAATTTTCGTTCGAAATTTTTACTCCGGAGTAAAAAATCTCGTGGGAATAATTTTCTCGTGTTACACCGGCATACGCCGGCTGTTAATCAGCGAATGGTATCCACTCAGTTTCAGACGAGGACAGGACACCATTGACCTATCGACATAACAGGACACCATAGACATATCGACACAACAGGACACCATAGACCTATCGACACAACTGTTCCAGCGCAGACGGCGCGCTTTCAAAGAAATCACACAAAGCATTTCCTCCCATTCTGGAATTCAATGAAAGACAATTTCGAAGAGGATTCTGCTCGGATTACTTCAAAGGAGACATCGCTTCTTGAAAGGATTTCATTATACAGCCGCAGACAGTGACTTGAGAAGAGGCTGTCGAGGTTATTTATCAGACGATGATGGTTATAGCTTGTGAAATTGCCAGAATTAATGCATCCGGATTTTTTTTTTTTGCAGGACGATATCATAATCACGATCTTTGCTCCAGTAATGGAAAGAACGACCCCAGAGCGGTGATATCCATTAGCAATCTGTTCCCTTTGAATGGTTCTTCTCTGCTTCTTGGTAATCTCCTTATTGCTTTGGAAGACTGTCCAATACATTTATTCTGTAGAAAGGGGTTGTTTTAAAGAACATTCCTCGATGGAATAACAATACATTTATTCTGTAGAAAGGGATTGTTTTTAAGAACAGTCCTCGATGGAATAACAATACATTTATTCTGTAGAAAGGGATTGTTTTTAAGAACAGTCCTCGATGGAATAACAATACATTTATTCTGTAGAAAGGGGTTGTTTTTGAGAACAGTCCTCGATGGAATAACAATACATTTATTGTGTAGAAAGGGGTTGTTTTTATGAAAAGTCCTCGATGGAATAACAATACATTTATTCAGTAGAAAGAGGTTGTTTTGAAGAACAGTCCTCGATGGAATAACAATACATTTATTCTGTAGAAATAGGTTGTTTTGAAGAACAGTCCTCGATGCGTGGCTTATGTGCGTTAAAGACACTTTATTTGCAAAAGTGCAAGTATGGTCATGATGTACCATTTAGTGTAAACAACTACAACATGTAAAATATTCTGACAAAGTGACTGTGCGAGAGATAAACAAAATAATGTTCTGTGCTCACCAACACAAGGACAGCACATACAATACTAAATCAAAGTTTTGCTTATGGAAACTTCTTCAGGACTAACAAACAAACAAACAAACAAACACATAGGAAAACAAAAAGCAAAGCATCAGGGAACAAAATCGGTATGATAAGAAGATGGAGGGGAAACCAAAAAGAGGAAGGAACTCCACGAAAAGGAAGAAACTACAGGGGAAGAAGTGGTTAAAGCGCTTTGAACTTCGGATAAGGCGCTATATAAATAAAGAGAATTATATAGAGGATTTCAAGGACACCCCCACACACACACACTGACTGTATTACACATTTATAAGTGTAGTAAGAAATTAAAACATGAATGAAATAAATAAAACATGTTTCTTATGTAATCGTCTTAAACATTAGAAAGTACCATTGTTCTGATAGATTGGGGAGAGGAGGGAGAGAGTTTGACGGATAGTAAAATAACAAGGAAAGAGCAGCACTCCGACGTAGAGGGAGAAAATAATGTTGTTACATCCAGGGTGAGCTCCGTTGTCTCATACCATCCATCGTTCACAACATAGATTTTTTCTCCTCTGCTTTTCTTGTTTAGTTGTTGGTTTGCATGTTTGCTTTGTTTCTCGTTCTTCACTTTTGTTGTTTTGTTATGTGTTTTGGCTGCTTGTTAATGTGAGATTCTTTCTTTCTTTCTTTCTTTCTTTCCTTCTGTCTGTCTTTCTGTCTTTCTTTCTTTCCTTCTGTCTGTCTTTCTCTCTTTCTGTCTTTCTCTCTTTCTTTCTTTCTTTCTTTCTCTCTCTCTTTCTGTCTGTCTGTCGTTCTTTCTTTCTCTCTCTCTTTCTGTCTGTCTGTCTTTCGTTCTTTCTTTCTTTCTATGTGTCTGTCTTTCGTTCTTTCTTTCTTTCTGTCTGTCTTTCTTTCTCTCTTTCTTTCTTTCTTTCTTTCTCTCTTTCTCTCTTTCTTTCTCTCTCTTTCTTTCTTTCTTTCTCTCTTTCTTTCTCTCTTTCTTTCTCTCTTTCTCTCTTTCTTTCTTTCTTTCTTTCTTTCTTTCTCTCTTTCTCTCTTTCTCTCTTTCTTTCTTTCGTTTTCTCTTTCTGTCTTTCTCTCTTTCTCTCTTTCTCTCTTTCTTTCTTTCTTTCTTTCTTTCTTTCTTTCTCTCTTTCTTTCTTTCTTTCTCTCTTTCTTTCTTTCTTTCTTTCTTTCTTTCTTTCTTTCTTTCTGTCTTTCTCTCTTTCTTTCTTTCTCTCTTTCTTTCTTTCTGTCATTCTTCTTTACTTTCATATTGATGCATGCACCTAAAAGAGTTCTTTAATAGCACCTTAACTCGACTTGGCGGAGGAATACGTACGTGTTACAGGAGGACGGATGATCCGGTTCTCAACAAGACGGCACGACATTTGAAGGCTACAGATAACAGAAGGACATCGTCTTACAACATGACCCAGAAAATAAAAGTTAATTGCTTCGTGCGAGACGGAAACATCTGAGCGTTTTTATAGCTAGAGTGCAAAGCAAGTGGTTGCAAGCGACATTTCTTGCAAACTCACAGTCTTCCCTGTCATCATCATCAGCTTGCTAAGAGCTCCCCAAGAAGCTTTTTTTTTTTTTTTTTTTTTTTTTTTCTTTGCTTAACGCCCAGCCGACCACGAAGGGCCATATCAGGGCGGTGCTGCTTTGACATATAACGTGCGCCACACACAAGACAGAAGTCGCAGCACAGGCTTCATGTCTCACCCAGTCACATTATTCTGACACCGGACCAACCGGTCCTAGCACTAACCCCATAATGCCAGACGCCAGGCGGAGCAGCCACTAGATTGCCAATTTTAAAGTCTTAGGTATGACCCGGCCGGGGTTCGAACCCACGACCTCCCGATCACGGGGCGGACGCCTTACCACTCGGCCAACCGGGCCGGTCTCCCCCCAAGAAGTCATCGATATCTCCATATAAGACTCCAAAGGGTATTTGATGGAGTGCAAAGTAAAGGTTTGTAGAAAATTGATAATTCCTGTATTGTCATTATCATACGTACGACCACAAAGATTTCATTCTTACAAAATTATTAAAGAGGTGTAAAGTACATGCTGAACTTCGGACAGGCAGAAAAGGGTCACGAGAGAAAGAAAGAGTCTTCCTCTAAATCGATTCTTTGTACTTAGGTTTAAGCAGTGTTTTATACAACAATGCATGGATATAATAGAGCATGAGCATTTTTGGATAAACAACTATAGCTATACGCTTATAGAGCTGATCCTAACAGGTGAAACAAACACACGGATGACAATAACTTGCGGCGTGACTTTAACAATTTGCTCTTTTAATCAAACATTATGCATTTATACAAACTATATTTCACCAAAAACAAAAACAAAAGGGGGACAGGACAAGACAAAGAAGAGATAGAGAGAGAGAAAGAGAGAGAGAGAGAGAGAGAGAGAGAGAGAGAGAGAGGGTGGGAGGGGGGAGAGAGAGAGGGGGAAGTGAGAGGGAGAGAGAGTTCGCTTTTACAAATGCCGTGTAATTACTCAGAGCGGCAGCGGTGTTTTCCACTTCTAGTCTGTCAGAGACAAACACATAGAGACAGACAGACAAACACATAGAGACAGACAGACAAACACATAGAGACAGACAGACAAACACATAGACAGACAGACAAACACATAGAGACAGACAAAAGATAGAGAGACATTCATAACGACAGACACACATAAAAGAGATAGGGACAGACAGGGAAACAGTCATACTGACAGACGCCGTCAAAGAGACAAACAGACAGACATAACAACATCGTTGAATACAAATTGAATATACAACAACACTACAGCAAAACAAAACTGCCATCATCAACAACCGCCTAACAACAAGAAGAAGACTCGTTGGTCCAACACAAAGGTTTTATATGATGAATTCACGGTCGTTATGTTCCCTCACACAGCAGGAAGACAGGTTCGAGTGATGACAGAGTGCGTCCAGCGATCGGTAAGCAGCTCAACGAATTCAAATTATCCCCCTTTCTTGGAGAATGAACGACATTTCGAGAGGCGGAGGTTCTCGAAGAAAAGTAGTTCGCGAGAGAAGAAAAAGGAAGAGAAGGTGGATAAAAATAGAAACTGCGTCTCGGTGGTACTGTGACAAATAGGAATGAGTGGTTGGGGTGGGTTTTTTGTTCCGTTTTTATTTAATTTAGTTGTTGTTGTTATGTTGTGCAAAATGGCAACAGTGTGGTGTTCTGGAGTACACTCTTACCCCTCGTAATTACTCTTTAGTATTATTCCCCCCTCTGCTTCTTTACCTCTGTAAACTTGTAGAGCTAGTTATTTTTCGATAATGACCCAGCAACCAAACAAATAACGAGCCAGCAACAGCCTGAATCCTCGATAGTGCAATGGGTTGAGAAGCTCTTTTGTTTTGGTACTACTTTTGCGACTGAAAAGTTCCGAACGCTCTATACGTACGAAATATACATCTCTGGAGAAAACAATACAAACATACCGCATTTAAATTAACAACTACAGGCCTGAACACATGAATCTCCATATAAAATCCATGAGTTAGGTTGTTTTCTGAATCTAGATCTGCCGTGCACACACCGTTCATCACAAGCAAATTCCCAAGGCAAGTAACTCATACTCTTGCCGACAAGAGTAGTTCCCCTTCTTTTAACGCAGTTTCTTCGACAACACTGACTGCAATCCGACGGTCAGTTTTCAACAACATTTCATTTTATAAACAGATCACACGCAACCAAATGCACACATCTCATCAATTTAAACAACATAAAGCGGTTTCATACACTATTTTCCCCAGAAAACTGAACTTCATACAGTAATTAACGTTGGAACACGGGTGCAAAAGTTCGTCTGCTAGTCCCATTTGACGAAAGAACATTATCCTGAACGATACTAAAACATAAACAGAACACACAATATCTGCCTTTACCGCCACAGCAGAATAACAGCATATCTGTGTACTTGATTTTAGTCTAAAACAGGGAAACTGACAAGAAGTGTTAACAGAATGGAATGATTTGCACGGAACTATACAACCGCGCATTAATCGATCGCCTGCGCAGGTTGACTGGTTGAGTGATTCGGATTCGATCAAACTTTCGCACAAAAACTCCTGTTTTCTTTGAATAACTGAAGAAAGGAGGAATAAAGAGGTTACACACCTCGTCTCAGTGATTATTAAAAATAATGGTCTCAGTTCGCGGTCATGAAAAAGCTCGCTGAAGCTCGCATTTTTCATGATCCGCGAACTTCGACCATTATTTTTAATAATCACTGAGAC
>NC_090254.1:4624602-4697088 GCF_037325665.1 Littorina saxatilis | reverse complement strand
AGCACACTTTGGAAAGTACGTTGGAGTAGCCTCCCTTCTACGTTGGAGTAGCCTCCCTTCCCGGATTTAGAACGCGTTTCGTGTCGTAACAGATTATCCACTTACTAGCCATATCCGTATGCAAAATAATGAAATAAACATTAGGAAATGGCAGACGTTTACAAATATCGACATTCTCTATCAGTGCAATAAAAAACAATCGTTAGAACTTGCATTTACGACATGTCGTGCGTGAGAACGTGTCAGTAAACAAGCACTTTTTGCCTGGCTGAAGAACCCCACGAGTCAAGCTAAAACAGACGACAAGTAATGGAAAGCAGTCTGCGGATAAACATAACAAACTACTGATGAAAAAGTGTGTTCATCCCTGCTCTGGATAAAAGACATCGGACTGATGACAACGTGGCAGCGTTCACGCGAAAAGATTTTTTTTCTGATTATCGCTTCTACATTTTATTGCACGTACTTGGGGCAGATCTGAATTTCTGAAAGATGACAAATCGGTCTTGTGAGTTGAGAACCACATGTTCTTTGCCGACAGAAATCACGATGGGACAAGATGTAGATTGTGTTGAAGAGATGTTTGCAGATTATCGCATCTACATTTTATTGCTCAGATCAATGCACGTAGTTGGGGTAGATCTGAATTTCGCAATGGAACTGGAAGACGACAAATCCGTCTTGTGAGTTAAGAACCACACGTTCTTTGGCGGCAGAAATCACTATGGGACAAGATGAGGATTGTGTTGAGGGGCTAATACTGACTGACTTTAGATGAAGAGTTCCTAGACTGCCTGGTTTTTGTAGAGAGGCATCATGATGATATCCTGGTGTTTTTTTTTTTACGTTCTTGGTGACAACGCGCCAGAATCGCACGAAGATCGAACTCTCGAAGAAAACAAGTTTATCGCTGAACATCGGAAATGTGAAATGCTCTTCCTGTCTGACCAGTCTCCCCGTTAAATCCACAGGCTACATTATTTATCAGGTAACTTACCAAACCGGAGTGTGTGTGTGTGTGTGTGTGTGTGTGTGTGTGTGTGTGTGTGTGCGTGTGTGTGTGTGTGTGTGTGTGTGTGTGTGTGTGTGTGTGTGTGTACACCGGATTACCACCATCAACGCACCCTTTTGGACTTTTCTACTATGCCTGGTGTGAACAGCTCAGATCATGGGTAATTTTAACACCTTCCCATTTAAATACTTATTTTATAGCCATCCATTGAATTGAGAAGAAAACAAAGCATACTAAACTGCTAAGCATGAATCAAACAATAAGAAAATAAAAAGAACCAACAGCATCGTTTTGTATGTGTGGGTAGTAAACACGTTTTATTTACAAAACACGGCGGAAAATGGCGACAAATTTGTTGCACAGCGACAGGTCACTTTCTTCAACCAAGGCCAGTACTTTCATACATGACAAAGGAAAGCAAATATGGCCTGAATAATAAAGTTATAGTGTTCCTTTGCGTGTCTGAGTGATAAACTGTTTTAACCAACTATCTTCTGAAACGTAATTGCACTCAGCAGATTTGTCTTCCGCTCATAACTTTCGTGTCACACGGTCTTTGCGACAAACAGATAGATCGCATTCTCGCAGAAAATCATTGACAACACAGACCAGTCATTTTTAGCATTGCATTTGGGAAGGGCTACTATTATAGTGTGTTTTAAGAAAGAAAAACATTACAGTATCGGCAGAACACGACCAAATGAGTTTTCGTGTCACAGCGTTATGGGCGTGAGATTGTGTTCTCACACTGTAGCAAAATCATTGACAACACAGACAAGTCAGTTTTAGCATAGACATTGGGAAAGGCTACTATTATAGTGTGTTTTAGGAAAGAAAAACATTATAGTATCAGCAGAACACGACCAAATCATGACAAATGAGTTTGCGTTTTGGGCGTTATGGGCGTTTTTTTCACACTGCAGATCATATCTCAAAAACTACGGAGTGGATCTTTATGAAATTTGATATGGATATTTTTGACTGGATTTTCTCATAGAAGGTTTTTCCGTTTATTGATAGGACAGTTTGATGACGTCATATTTTACCGTTTGCCAAAAGGTCGAGGCAGCACTTTCACAGTTACAGTTTTTCATCAATTTGATCGAATTTCTTATCACACAATCTCAGATCTAGGCCGGATTATGGGATTGCATTTCAGTTTGGTCACTTAAAGTTTTGTTATTGAAATGTTTGTTCGAAATATGTCATTTTTTCAAATTTTTAAAAACTGATATTTGAAACAAAAAATTTATATTGGTGTATTCCCTATTGCGTCCTGTATCTAAAACTATATAGTTTTGTTGTTTTGTATTGATAATTATGCTTAAAAATGAAGAAAACCGATAAATAACCACTATCTTTATTTATGAAAAAAGACACTTAAAAACAACTTCTATCTATTCCTTACCATTTTCTGATTCCAAATATATATAGTTTCATGGTGTTTGACGTTGAAAATAGGCTAAAACTTAACAAACTCGGATCGTTGAATGGAAATTATACTTCCAAGCTCCGTGCAGCTGACAACATGATAAAAACACGTCATTTCAAGTGTGGAACACGCTCATGACGTCATACTGAAAGGTGATGAATTATGGCTTCACCTTGCGATGTTTCATTTCAAACATGGTAACATTTTTAAAGGGGTTTCTTTCTCAGATTTCTGTTTGCCCTCTGTCTGTCTCTCTATGTCTCCGTCTGTCTGACTGATTCAATTAAATGTGTAATTACTTAGTTTTGCAAAAGTCAAACTAAGTAGGATATACCTAATTGATTCAGGTCTCTAAATTCTTATTGTAAAATTGTGAGTTTTATTCAAAACAAATTTAATTGGTGTTTTAAACTCAATAATGGGGCATGCTGTGATGAGTAGAAGAATGTGTGCTTACGAGCAGAAAAAGCCCATCAAAGTCAAGAATCGTGTTTTTCTTTTTCTATTTTCACCTTGTAGCTTCATACAGACACTAAGCAACAGTGTAGTTCCACTTCCAGTGCAATATCTTGTACTTTAATTTTGACCATCTGTGTAACACTTTATTGACCCATGATCTGAGCTGTTCACTGCTGTGACATTCACGAGGATTATTGTGATTCTTGGACAATCGTGTGCCTATGCTGGACTTGCAGGAAGACAAACGGTGCCGGAACGTGCACGTCCAGAGCGCAGTGTGAACCGAGAGTGAGTGTGTCATTGTGTGGAAGTTTTGCTTGATTGATTTATTCATGATTTAATTTGCTTTTTGGTTCAATAGTAAAATCTGTGTACGTTATACTTTGTATTTTGTGGTGTGATTCGCCCGAGTGCGAGACCCCCATCCCCGAACGCCTCTGTGGGTGGAATTGTATTATATATATACTTGTGTAACGTGAGTGTGTAGATGAGAATGTGAAAGTTGCTTTGGACCCAGATACACACAGCAGACACCAACGCAACAGCTAAGTTTCAGCCTGACAAAGAAATTCGAGTGACACAACTAATGGCTGTACTTGTTATTTCTCTATTAAAACAAATGTTTCAAGATCTTCAGGCCAAAACAAATAAATTGTCTGTTTCTATTAACATGGCTAAAAAAAATAGGGTAGGTAGGTAGGTGTTTTTGTTGTTGTTGCCAGGATAGAATTCTTGAAAATAACTAAATGACACAAAGAGACAAGACTCGCTATAGATAGATTTATAAAAAAAAAAACAAATGTGACAAAGGATATAAAATGATTGTTTTACCTGGTCTGGAATCTTCAGTAGTAATTGCATAAAAAAAAAGTCTGATATATCAATTATCATGTTAACTTTTTCTTAAAATGGGTGCGTTAAATCCTAGTCTGTTTGTTTTTAATGGACTAAGCAATCCTTGGACTGACAGAAAAGATGTATTTTAAAAATGTCCAGTTGCTTTTACTTATTTTTCTAATTGGAAGAGAATACAAATTATGCACTCTTTTCTGTTCAAATGGGTAGAGGGCGGGGGTAGTAAAAGGATCACAGTTCAAGATTTTGCGCGACAAGAGGTGTGTTTCTTTTATAAAGAGCAAAAACTCAACTTGGTATCTAACACTATTTCTGAACACTGTAACCACTTTAGCACTTTTTTTCTGTCTTCCAAACTTCTAATTCAGCTTCAAAAATGATTAAAAAAAAGGGTTTTTTTCTTCTGAAATCTACAGTTAAATCACTATTTTGGATATATATTCTATTTTGCTTCCCTATTTATCTTCTTAAGTTTTTGATCATCTGATTACCTTGCTTTTCTATTTGGAAGATAATATGCACTCTTTTCTGAAAAAATGGGTAGGGGGTGGGGGTAGTAAAAGCATCACAGTATAAAATTTTGTGCGACAAGAGGTGTGTTTCTTTTAACTGTGATGAAGAGGGATAACTCAGCTTGGTATCTAACACTAGTTCTGAACACTGTAACCACTTTAGCACTTTTAATTTATTAGTTCTGTCTTCCAAGCTTTAAATTCAGCTTATAAAATGAGTAAAACAGTGTGTGTTTTCTGAATTCACCAGTTAAATCACTCTGTTGGATGTTGTTTTTTGCTTCCCTCTTTCTGTTCTGAAGTTTTTGATCATCTGACTACCTTGCTTTTCTATTTGGAAGATAATATGCACTCTTTTCTGAAAAATGGGTAGGGGGTGGGGGTAGTAAAAGCATCACAGTTCAAGATTTTGCGCGTTAAGAGGTGTATTTTTTTTTGAATTGGTAAAGAGGGATAACTCAACTTGGTATTTAACACTATTTCTGAACACTGTAATCACTTTAACACTTTTAATCAATGTTTGTTGGTGTTCCATGCTTCAAATTGAGCTTCAATACAAAAGGATTTTTTTTCCGAATTCACAAGTAAAATCACTACGTTTAATGTTCTATTTTGCTTCCCTATTTCTCTTCTTCAGTTTGTGATCATCTGATTGTTATTGTTTACATTTTCACAATACAATATTGCAACTTATTCAGTAGTGTTTGCGTGAAAAAATCTGATACCTATGCTTAAACTTCAGTCGTTATCTTAAAATTTTGCGCGTTAAGCCCTTTATATTTTGTATTTTCCTGATAAAGCAAACATTGAACTAACAGAAAAAGTAACTTTTAAAACTACCTAATCACTTTGAAATTGGGCCTCCAAAGTGTACTCCAGCCTTAACGCTCTTCCATTCAGACGGCATAATTCCGCCCGAAAATGGAGTATGAGCGCCTAAAATGGCTGGGACAAAAATGGACATACACGTAAAACCTTACTCGTGCAACAACAAAAACAACCGCAACAACAAGAACAACAAGAACAACAACAACAACAACAACAACAACAACAACAACCACAACAAAACTCTTAAAGGTCCTTCTCTACATTTTTATACCGAAATCGCCATTTGACCATTAAAATGCAGAGCCTATTATCTACAAATATCCACAATACACCCCCTTTCGATCAGGAAAGACGAAGCCAGTGTAGCCGTTTGAAAATTCCTTGTAGTATTCCACAGGGTTCGTACAGGTCATGGAAAACCTGGAAAGTCATGGAATTTGATTTTTAATTTTCCAGGCCTGGAAAGTCATGGAATTACAATTCAAGTCATGGAAAGTCATGCAATTTCACAAAAATAAGAAAGAAAGAAAAATTAACCTTTAGCACGCCAGCGGCGATTTTCGTTGCCTAGCCATCCCCCCCCCCCCCCCCCCCCCCCCCCCCCCCTTTTGCCAGCCAGCAGCGATTTGCGTCGCCAGCACAAGGCTTGTTCGTATGACCAACTTCTCGTTTGTATTTGCATACGAGAATAACGGTATTTTTAACGGCACTTGAGGCAAAGCTAGGCTCACTTCCTTCCGTTATCTCGTCGTGTCGTCTGCGCTGCATTTGAGTCGGTTTCGTCGAAGTTTTCTGCTTTTGTTTTTGCATCGATAAAGTACTTTAGCGCTTCGACAAGCAAGATAGAGGATGATGAGTTTGAAACTTTCTTTCGAGTTGTTTCTTGACAACAAAAAGTATCCGGAATTGGAACGAATTACCGAGGAAGATCTTCGCAATGAACTGTGTATCGCGGTGAAAAAAATGACAGTTCGTCAAGTCACAGTGACGGTTACGAAACGGAATTTACGAAAGTGCAGATGGATACAAACAGTGGCTGGTCCAGTTTAGTGAAATGACAGGACCAGCAAACATTACCGATAATCTGACTGCGTAGCAAATGCTTGACTTGCTTGTCGAAGAGACACTGCGTAGAAACTGACTCAAATTCAGTGCAAAGCAAGCCAGTGTCAAAACTGGCAGTGACAAGACGTAAAAAGTTTGCGTGTTCGGAAATGGCGAGCTGTGGATCTAGTCATGGAAAATGTTATTGAGGCTCATGGAAAGTCATGGAAAAGTCATGGAATTTTGTTTCTAAAAACCAGTGGGGACCCTGATTCCAGCGTAGTACTCATAGTAGGATATCCTTATTTGGAAAATGCCAAGCGCAAAACTCCTCTCAAATCGCGTGCATTTCGTGCGTTTAAAAAAAGCCTGGACAGCGCTCCAGTGTCAAACTGTTGCTGCACTTGTTTGGGCGTGGCTATAAGCATAGCGACATGAATTTGATTGGTCAGTTTTTTTAGGCAAAGCACATGTTCTCAGCAAACAGAAAACAAAATATTGGAAGCGTGAGTCACGCTACCCAAAAATAAAATCTTTTTTTACATATATTTTTTTTCTATAACTTTTTTCCCCATGGTTCATTCATCATCTGACATAACCTTTTAGCGATATCTAACCAAAAGACTATGGAAAATAAGCAAAAATGTAGACGACCACCTTTAACTGAAATGTTCCAGTTTTGAACACATTTGTGTAACACGTTTTGAACACAGTGTAACACAGTACACATTCTACCAGCAAAATTGCACACATGGTGAACCCAAGTCAATCTCTTGACGTACTTAGAAAGTCTACACCAAAGCAAAGAAAACACTGCTCGCAGACAGTATCTTGTTAAGCTAACGATAACTAATCGACAGCAGTAACTCGGACATAACTAGCCCGGACTCAGCAATGATGCCTTGGGTAGTGCCTTCATGCCACTGTCTTTTTTCTCGATGAAATGCTATCCTACTTTTAATTGAATATCATCGGAAGGCGACAACCGAATGGGGGGAGGGATGGCTGGTAGCACAGTTTGCAGAGCGCTGGACTAGTGATTCTTAGGTCACGGGTTTGAATCGAGGCCGGGATGGATATGGGTCGACTTTATGTGCAGACTAAGAAAAGGCTTATATTCATGTCCTGCGATCGTTAAAATATGAACAGTTAATGAATTGTAAATCTAATATAAAACTAATGAAGCTAGCAAGATTTGTAGCCCACGTTATGATTTTAGTATGTTAGCGTTATATCTAGTTTCTTTATTGGTATGTATATGTATGTAATATATGCTTTTGTTTTGTTTTGTGTTTTGTGTTTTTACAAAAGATGCATGGCATAATGGTATTGCTAATTTATTTCGGCTGTATATTATCGTTGTCCGCTTAATGTATATATATTATCTGCCTGATCTCTTACCTGATTTTGTTAAACCTATTTTTCTTTAATTTTGTTTGTATGTATGGAAGTGTATATTGCCAATTTATTTTGTTTGGTTGTATAGTATTGTTGTATTTGTCCGCTCAATTTGTATACATTTATTAACTGTCTGATTTGTTACCTTTTTTTGTTAAAATTATATCTTTGTTTCAAAGCCCTCTGGGCCCAAAACAATAAAATACTTGACTTGACTTGACTTGGTTCGAATCGAGGCCGGGATGGATATGGGTCGACTTTATTTGCAGACTAAAAGAAGGCTTATATTCATGTCCCACGATCGTGTCACCGTTGTGGCACGTAAAAGACTTTATGTGCAGACTAAGAGGAGGCTTATATCCATGTCCCACGATCGTGTCACCGTTGTGGCACGTTAAAGACCTTGGTCACACTGCCAGAAGTGCCGGTGGCTGATTGCACTCACCTGGGCAGCGCTACCCTTGTTGCTGCTAGCTTTCCATTGGAAGGAAGCGACCCGAATGTCCCAGCAATGGGATGATACATGGTACAGTAATAAATAAAATAAAATAAATAAAAATAAAAACAAAGAATGTACTTTTTTATGACGGAAAGCACGGAGGAGGGTATTTTAGATGAATATAGAAAGTTTGTCCTCTTAGGAAAAAAAAAAGTAGAAATAGAAACAGGCTTCTCACTCGAAATGTGACTACAATGAACATCGGGGAAAAAAGTACAACGCCAAACAAACAGAAAATCCATTTCAGTGGGCGTACATCAAACATATATGTGCCATCAGGCAATCTGTGTCCTGGACATCAAAGCACTGAACCTTCCAGAAATGAGGAGATTACAGTTTTTTGAGTTTTTTGGGTGTGTGTGTGTTTTAAGACAAGACAAGAAGCACGTTTGTTATTTGCAAAATAGGCGCAAGGGGGGGGGGGGGGTGCAGGAGGAAGGGGCGCATGAATACTCCAAAGAGTTGACACCTACTGAGATGGAGAATAATCAAATACGAAAATAGCTACCAGGAGAAACAGGCAACTGCAGAGACGAACACAAAAATAGCTGCTTGACCAAACAAGCGCCCACGACTCCGGACTAAAATAGACGCTCTTGCAAAGTATCTCTATAGCACCATCAGCGCTTCCGTCAAAACAGGACAGGGGGGGGGGGGGGTATGGTATAAATGTAAAAGGAGAGTAAAATATATAGAGAAAGAGTTGGAGAGAGAGAGAGCGACAGACAGACAGACAGACAGACAGACAAAATGGTGCACTGTACATAGGCCACACATCCATATATATAAAAGCCATGGGGGATGACAGAACGTGAAATATAGACAAAGACAGACAGACAGACAGACAGACAGACAGACAGACAAAGAGAACGAACGAACGAACAAACTTTATTACTCAAGAATCGAGATTTTAGGCTCACGCTTAGTCTTACAATCTGTCCCTGCTAAACTAAGACATAAAAATAAAGACAATAAAAGGACAATTGTCAATCGCAATCATACAGTATTACTAATTACAACATTACCTATGCGAATACATAATGCATAATAGAACATTGAAATGTACATGTATGTCATTATAATACAAAGGAAAACGGAAAAATGGACTCCCACAAACACGCGCGCCGCATGCCTGCAATCACGTTCGCACTCAATATGCCTGCAATCACGTTCGCACTCAATTCAACACACACACACACACACACACACACACACACACACACACACACACACACACACACATACACACTCACACACACATATACACACACATACACATAATTATGCGCGCGCACACACACACACAGACATATACGCACGCACACACACATACACACGCAGACACACACACACACACACACACCAACAACAACAACAACAACCTCATCATCAGCATCATCATGATCATCAGAGAGAGAAAGAGAGAGAGAGAGAGAGAGAGAGAGAGAGAGAGAGAGAAGACAAGATACATTTTTTATTAACGGGGGTAATGGCATAAGCAAACAGGTGCTTTTTTACATCCAGCCCTCACCCACATAAATGTTAAAATCACAATCAAATAAAAAAAGAAACACACACACACACACACACACACACACACACACACACACACACACACACACACACACACACAAAACCACAACAACTAACCAACCAACCAACCAAACAAAAACATTCATACAAACAAACAATAACATCATTATCAAGTACATAATGAAAAAAAGTTTTGAACCAGCAAAAGCACGTAAAATGTCGAGAGAGAAAAAATCTCCGTGAATCGAGGAATGATATAAAAGAAACAACTACGTTGAAAGTAATAACCATTTAGCCCATTAACATAAGAGAGGGCCCCAAAGGGGGGGTATCATCACGATCACGGGAAGGGAAATTTTAGCTTTCACAATCACAGTTACCTTGATTTTTGTTTTCACGATCACAAACACCTTGACGAATAGAGGATCATAGAGGGATACAGCTGTGAAAAATGTACGTTGAAAATAAAATGCTTTGCAATAACGATCACGAACACAAATCACGATCACGATCACGAGACTTGATAATTTTGTCATCACGGATCACGGGCAAAGTCCCATCACGATCACAGAAATGGAAATTTCGGCAATCACGGTCACAGAAAGGTCAAAAAACGCCAATCACGATCACGATTTTAAACCCTTTGGGGTCCTCATAAGACATGCCATAATATCAATGAAGTACGCTTATCTACTGAAACGCGCAAAGGTACAAGCAAACAAGGCATCAGAAATAGTAACATGTTCAGGCTAAGTGAGACAAAATAGGTCCTGTGATCGTAATTGGTCGGTCAGATACCCCATTCAATGACCCAACCCTCGTTTATATGATTCTTGGCAGGTCATCATATTCAACATTCCGTATCATAAAGTCTGTCCGGTAGATATCACTCATTTGTTCACACTTGTTTCAACACATTTTGAAAATATCACAGACAAATTATCAACAAAATATTAGCAAAGTCGATTTTGGGGATCAATCGCTGTCGTATGGTTTTAAAATCAATTGTTTGTTGTTGAAATCTAAATTAAATAAATAAGCACAGCAGCAACAACAGCAACAACAGCAACAGCAGCAACAACAGCAACAACAGCAACAACAGCAACAACAGCAACAAAATCTAAAAGCAATGAAAATGAAAGTCATAGACTTGGGGAGGGGGAGGGGGTGAGATTGGGGATAGCGATACAAACAATCTGCCAAAGATAGGTGCTTTCCATCTCCTTGAGCGGCTCACTCTGTAGTTTGTTGATCACGCACGGATCGAGAGAAAAAAAAAATCTCTTTAACGATAATTTAAGAGAGAAGTAAACAAACAAACAAAAACGCTATTTTACGACGCCACTGTTCACGGAAGAACTGCTCTGTTGGCAATATAACTCGCCACCTTCTTCACCCCTCACTCCACCCCCGCCTTTTCTTCCGCTTTCAGATTGTACCCCGTGACCGTATTGACATCGATCACGTGACCCTGTCCCGACCAATCAAAAATAATCTCTAGCGCGCCAACACTTCCAGGCCAATCTCCCGCACAAAGTTCTTGCAGTCGTAAAGCAGAGGATGATGAAAGTCTGGAAGAATCTTAAACCTGGAGCTCGGAAGCTCACAGGGGCACATATATATATTGGGGTCGAAACTGCAAGACGAATTCGGCTTGGCCAGGCTGGTGTAGAGATGTTCGAACCCAACGAATTCAGCTCTGTAGATGCCTTGGTCTGAGGGTATGTGTTGTTGGATGACGTAGAGTCCGGTGGTGGACTCTAGAGGTGTGTCGTCTGCCTGGAAGTCGTCCACGTTTTGGTACATGCGTACGCTGGCTCCACGCCCTCCTCTGTCGGGTTTGATGACAAATGGTGTGGCTTTGCCCATCTCGCGCTCTATCTGCTCCACGGTGGGCTTGGCTGTGAAAATGGAGCGAGGAATCTGAAGAAGAAAAAATGCCGAACCCTAAATTTTATTTGAAGATCCAAAACAGAAAGACTTCAAAAATTCGAAAATTGAGAATAAAAAAGCAAATAATAATGGTATTTATCGTGTGTGCAACGTTTAGTAAAAAAAAAAGGCAGAAAAAAAGCCAGAGGGAAAAACAGATATAGAGAAATATAGAGACAGAGACAGAGACAGTTTGAGATAGAGAGCAAAACAGTATTAGCTAGAGAAACCGAAACAGAGAGAGACAGAGACAGTTTGAGATGGAGAGCAAAACAGTATTAGCTAGAGAAACCGAAACAGAGAGAGACAGAGACAGTTTGAGATAGAGAGCAAAACAGTATTAGCTAGAGAAACCGAAACAGAGAGAGACAGAGACAAAATAGACAGACAAACAAAGATACAAGGTCTTCCCGTGACTTAAAATTCAATACCTTCAGTCCATGCTGCTTGGAACAAATGTAGGGAAATGGCTCCTAATATGGACCACTTTTTGTTTCATGCTGATAACTAGCTTGTTTTCTTGCGAAGAAGTTTCATTTTGTGTTTGGTAGTCCTTTTCTCTTAGGTTAACCGTTAGGCCTAATTAGAGTGAAATAGCTTTGATAGACATTCAGCAAAAATTAAATACAGAAAAAAATCACAAAGGCTCCATATTAGGAGCCTGGGCACCTAATATGGACCAGTGAAGCGGCCTTCACGAATCACTGTAAAAAGCTTCTTATATTTCAAAATAACATGATACAACTTAGTGTACAAGTCATCCTAATTAAAATATGCTCTAGATTTATCTGCAGAATAAAGTTGTATGCATATTAAAACGGCAGCAGCCTTTCGATCGGCTTTATACAAAGTACTCAGTAATACTGCTTTTTCATCGTGAAAACTAGTCGCGTAAAGCTGCAACTGAGGTCCCAAACAAACACACCCAAAAAGTCGCGTGAAGCTGCAACTGAGGTCCCAAACAAACACACCCAAAAAGTCGCGTAAAGCTGCAACTGAGGTCCCAAACAAACACACCCAAAAAGTCGCGTGAAGCTGCAACTGAGGTCCCAAACAAACACACCCAAAAAGTCGCGTGAAGCTGCAACTGAGGTCCCAAACAAACACACCCAAAAAGTCGCGTGAAGCTGCAACTGAGGTCCCAAACAAACACACCCAAAAAGTCGCCTGAAGCAATATCAAAACATTTAGTCAATAAGTCGGCTATGAATTGTGAGCACATACTCAGATTAAAGATGAAATATCTATATTTCTTTGGATTAAGGAAATGATAAGGAATACATGTACAATGCAATCTCCTTTTAAAACCACTTGACTGCCTTAGGACGTGTATACCCGTCACGCGCTTGTGCAGCCGCAGCGCCTTATGACGGGTAAACCCGTCTTCTCCGTTCCGGGATTTTCCAGAAATGCTACGTCACTGCTGACACACAAATAGCAGCCAATGGCTTGGTAGGATACCTCATTCTCATGAATAAACATAAATGGTGACGCGGTTTTGCGTCTGAATGCTATTTTCGGCCTTGGCGACAGGGTAGGGGAGAGAAATCTCGACTCGTCAAAATGGCTAACGGTGACAGTCGACCGGGCCCTAGTAGGGAAAAACAAAGCCGGACTGACGCTACAGGCGGTGCAAATGATTATGGATACTGACAGGGGAAGGGGGGATCTTCTTTCGGACGATTCGTTGGAAACAGGTAGATGATAGTGATTATAATCCTTTCTTGGAGCAAGCAAAACAGCCACCTGTGTTTGATCCACAGGCACCGGAAGATGCGCCGGACTGATTTTTCAAAAGTTCATATTTAAACATCATTATAAGCCAAACTAATTATTATTCCATGATTAGACACTAAAAACAGATTCTTGGTTCAATTTCCCTTAAAATTAACATAAGTTTTACTTACCTACCTACTGCCAGTTTGGAGCTAGAATTTTTTGTGAATTATTACACCCCGAACTCCAATATTCCCTGGCAGTCAGGAATGCACATACGCAAGTTTTGATTGGCAGCGAAAGGGTCGATTACAAAATTATTTTAATTAGAATTTTTTTTATTTAAATGAACAAACTCATTAGTTAAGTTTTAGCTTCCAAGCTCAAAAATACAATCCCAGTCAAAGATTGTTTAACCAAATCGGTTGAAAAATGAGGTCGCCACAGTACCACCTGAACTTTCACTAAAACCCGGATATGACATCATCAAATACATTTATCGAAAAAAATAAAGGAAAAATAACGTCTGGAAATATCCTGAGAAAGAATGCACATGTAAAGTTTCATGAAAATTTGCTAAGTAGTTTTCTTGAAATCGCTCCACACACACACACACACACACACACACACACACACACACACACACACACGCATACACACACACACACACACACACACACACACACACCACTATCACCACAACCACAACCTCCACCTTTGTTTCGATTGCCAGTCTATCTAAAAACATTTAGTCAAAACTTAGTCAAAAACGTAATAACAGCATATTACACGCCCACAATAGCGTGGAGGATCCCACACACTCTAATGGTGCAAGATTTCAATCAGGACACGACAACGATTGACAGCTGGAGGAGACGTGGACAGAAAAACATTCGGCTCTACCAGCTGTTAGCGGGGACAATTCTTAGTTTTGAGTGCTGGGGTACTTCTGTCGTTGTGTGTCCATCAGTTTGGCTGCTTTTCCTCCAGGCTTCTCTCTCTTTCTCACCTTCCGTCTTCCCCTACCTCTCTCACAGTCTACTTTCTCTCTCCGTCTGTCTGTCTGTCTGTCTGTCTGTCTGTCTGTCTGTCTCTCTCTCTCTCTCTCTCTCTCTCTCTCTCTCCCCCCCTCCCCCCGCTCCTCTCTCTCTCTCTCTCTCTCTCTCTGAAGCCTCTCTCTGGGTGGCTACAGCTTGCAGCAGCACAGTTTTTCGCTCCAGCAATACATTTGAAGAAGATAAGAAAATGCCGGTCGTTGGACTACCAACTGCCATGGAAGCTGCCTTGACAGGCCTGCTAGCTGACCACTACGTCAAGTACTGGAAAGTCACCGGGGAGAAGGAGAAGGAGCTACGGTCACATTTAGAATGCACAGCAAAGAGAGTCAACAAGCCGCCATTTGCCGAACTAGCCAACACATTATAGACGTTGCGGGGAAGACGGGACCGACAACGACGACTGAACAGAGACAGGTAGACTACACGGCGTAGAACTCTATCGTTCAAGCTGGTTATACGGAGAAGGGTACCATGTAAACTGTGCAGAACCTGGTACCTAACTACTAAAAGAATAGAATTCATCAATGTTCACGCACTAATAGCTGCGTATAGGCCTACGCTAGTACTGATTTTATTAATTAATTAATTTAGCAAAGAGGCAGTTATCTCCCTGCCAAAGCCACGATTATTCCCCATCGAAAATCGTCCGCAGTGAAAAGCTTTTTAACCAATGAGAATTTAGCTGTGTTTGTTTCCGCGGGACATATCATCATGGCAGCGAACTGCACTATACATTTTCAGAATGTAGACACTGACGAAAAACTGACCCAATTTTCAAGTGTTTCGTGGGCAAAAGCTTTGACATGTGTATCTGAGTGGATTAACCTTGACCGTGAAGAACAGGCTGTCAGCCAAAAAATTGACGGAACGAGTCGCAAATGGACAAACAGCTGAAACGAGTACCTATCATCGTGTCGTCTGCTACCAGCGTCTGACAAGTCACATGTATTTGTTCGACTCCAGCGAGCGAAGAAACACTATGTACAGCGAATTGACACTTCCAGTGATGCTGTTGTTGTCACTCCTTCAGATCCACAGTGTGTGTCAAGCTCTCCTGCCTTGGTCAAGCGTAAGAAAGCAAAAGGCAGCAGTGTGTTGACCCCAGACACCCGTCTTCCTGCGTATGTTACACTACTAGTTTTTCTATGATAGTGGTGGTCCAGTGAACGATACCTTCCGCCTGTGGTTACACATAAAAAGAAAAGGGCCTGAACCTTCTGAGCAACCAGTGGAGACTTGTGCTGACATATGGCGAGATGTGTTGGTGAGTAAAAACCTGCTTGAATTTCATTTGAAATAGTTGTGTGTATATTTCTGAGCAAATTAAGTTTGATAATAATTGATAATCTTCTTATTAACACTTCATAGCATCACAACAGTTTAGGATTAATATAGCAGAGGTACAATAAGGTGCAGATGCAACATGTTATTGTTTATACAGGGGCCTACCTGTGATTGATATATCATTTTTCTTGTATTGGTTACAGCTAATGAGTTATGATAGTAAACTGTGCTTTTCATTGGGTTAAATTCAGAGTATGAAATGCAACTAGACAGTTGTTTTACTGCAACAAAGATCACCTACTTTGGTAATTTTGAATTCTGACTGTAGGTACTAAGGTTGTCATTAATATTATGACAGAAATTCATATTAGGATACACAATAACACTGCAGTACATGCATGCAGACATTGACAAACTAATGCTTGGGCACACACATGTTCTGTTCTGTTTACATGTCATTGTTTTTGTATAGATCTGAGTTTTAACTGCACAGATAAACAGTTGAAACACAATGTACACACCCGCTATAATGATGTTATGCATTTCAACCATTTATGTATCTGATTATTTCTCCTGCAGTTCCTCCCCTTGGCACTTGACCTACTAGCCTTCTTTGCAAAGCTTCCTCAGCTGCATCTACAGACCTTACCCAATTGGACTGGATTCAATGCTGCAGTGCAAGATGGCAGATTCCGCCAATGTCGAAAGTAAGTTTGATGAATTGTGTTCCATACAAAATAGGATATACTAACAGTAACAGTGTAACGAATACATTGGAATTGGTTTCCACTAACATTTTCTAACACGCTGTCAGATTTTTGGAGGTCATAAATGTAGGTTCCACTGTACATGTATAAACCTAACATGTTTTTTGTAACTAACCAGTTTACTGGAAATGTAACTTTTTTTCTTTTTTTTTTAAACACTGGGACCATAAACTGTTGCTTTTATCTTTGTTCTTAGCACAGGCACACAAAATATACTTTCATTATTATTATTTTTCAAGCAGCCAAAATGTTTGTTTTTTTAAAGCAAAAATGTCTTACACTTTCTCACACAAACTTTTTTTCTGCTTCAAGCATTTGATTGTTTTCTCGGCTTGCACGTTTTCCTATGTAATATGTTGTACAGACTGGGTACCTGTCTAACAAAATAACTGAAAAGAAACATGTATATGTTACAGGCATTAAGTGAAACCAGGCATTACGCGTAATGCCTAAAATGTTCAGGCATTACGCGTAATGCCTGTGACCACTAGGCATTACACGTAATGCCTAAAAATACCAGGCATTACGTGTAATGCCTGAAAATCATTGTCAGGCATTACACGTAATGCCTGAAACCTGTTACAGGCATTAAGTGAAACCAGGCATTACGTGTAATGCCTGAAATGTTCAGGCCTGTGACCAGGCACTACACGTAATGCCTAAAACCTCTCTGCTGTTTGTTGGTGGTTTGTGGGTGGCTTGTTGGCGGTTGGTCGTGGTTGGTCGTGGTTGGTGGTGGATCGTGGTTGGTTGTATGGTAGTTGGTCGTGGTGGGTCGTGGTTGGTTGGGGGGTGGTTGTTTGTTGTTGGTTGTTGATTTTTTGTTGTTGTTGTTGTTGCATTGCACCAAAAGACGGTTCACCCGTCCGACTTTCAGCATGGGGCATTGCACCAAAAGACGGTCACGCGTCCGACTTTCAGCTTGGGGTATTGCACCAAAATACGGCCCAGGCGTCTGACTTTCAGCTTGGGGCATGTCGATGTCTTCATTTGGTTACAATAATGCCTTTTGTAATTCTTCCTCCGTTTCGATCAAGTCTATGATCCCATCGGGCAACGTTGTTGATCTCAGACCGATCTTGGCTTCCGTGCCAAACATTGCTTTAAATGGCGATCTGCCTATACCGGCGTGGTGACTCGTGTTCTTTCTAAACTGGACAAATTTGATGCCAGCAGTCCAGTTCGTAGTCTTGTTCTCGCTCATCCATGCTACCAGCATATCCTCCCGTTGACATTATAATTATGTGTCAATTACTCTATCAGAGACAGCATTAGAGATAACCCGGTTTCAGTATTGTTTTACGATAGACGTAGAGCTGAATACCAACACTCAAATCTGTTTTTGACAAACACCACACATCACTTACTTTCCCAAGAGATGATACTCATGACGTGACTTTGTCGTTTTCTGGAAGGCAGCTTTTACTTCTTCGATTGTTCTGAAGTACACAGCTTTCGGGAGCAACTTTCTGCCGTCCTTTTCATAATGTTCAAACAAACGTCGAGTAAACAATTGTACTTTTTCATTATCCTCCATGGTGACGAATAAGCAACTGGTGAAAACTCGACTGGAAATATTGGACCTCGGCTTTCCATTGTGACATGCACTCACACTTACGTGAAATTCAAACTGTGGTGAACACTATGTCAGAAATACATTATTTTGCATTGCGAACAATCACTTATAATCGCAAAATAAAATGTTCAATCATTTCAAAGCTCACTTGATCGAATGTCAAGTTACTATATTCACACCATGCCATTTTGTCAACACTTTGTCCTTAAAAATTGTTCTCACCGTCATCCAAGAGGTAATGGATAACTGTTCAGTGCAATAGGCTTTTATGTTGTGTGTATTGCCTGAATTGCTTCAGGCAATAAGCGTAATTTTGAGAGACAAATTTCAGGCATTACGTGTAATGCCTGTTGTTTTTAGGCATTACGTGTAATGCCTAGTGGTCACAGGCATTACGCGTAATGCCTGAACATTTCAGGCATTACGCGTAATGCCTGGTTTCACTTAATGCCTGTAACATATACACCTAAAATGTTTTTTTTTGTTTTTTTTACCCTTCCACTTTATTGGACATGTCTGTTTGTGGGTTTTTTAAACACTGGATCCTTAAAGGTGTTTCTTTTATCTTTGTTCCTAGCACAGGCACACAAATAACATGTTATAATTGGTTTTTAAACACAAGCAACCAAAATGTGTTATTATTTTAAACAAACATTCATTTACACGTACTCCCACAAACAAACTTGTCGTTCTTTTTATCTACTTCAAGCACAATTATGCTCTTTTACCCCGCTTGTACGTTTTCCTTTGTCTGTTGTACAGGTTCGATACCTGCCTATGATAGTCAGCAGTCCAACAGACACATCGACGGTTCTCGCCATACATTCAGGCTTCAAAGGAACTGGAACTGCAACACATTGTCCTTGTTTTTGACCAGGCCATTTTTGCGAAAGCACAGGTCATCAGACACAGGTCATCAGACACAGGTCATCAGGTGGCAAGACCCAGTCTTCAGGGAGACCCTGATTCATTCCTGACTTTGAACATGTAGTGTACAAAAACTTTGCTGATCATGTGTACATTTTTCATTTCAAGATCCTATGTGAGCTGAGCGTGCATAGAACAGAAACTTTGTAGGTGTGTGCATCTTCCCCATATTCCGATGAATGCTGAGAAACTTTGCGGTACATATCACGCTTTGACCTTGTGTCAACTGTTCCGCCGCGCCTTTGCTTAAACTTGCGGATAATGCAATTATCTTCATTTGCCAGTATTTGATGGTAGGTTCTATTAATATTCCCTTGAAAGTCAATCATAATGATAGTTTAAAGAGTTTTAAGTGTCTGTTTGGTACAGTTTGCAGCATGATATCAGGGATGTTCCTACAAAGTCATACATGTATACAGGACAAATGTCCTCTAGCTCTTCAACATCAATAGGACATTTGAACGCTTTTAGAAACTTCAATGGACATCATAATTTTGTGCAAAAAACATTCCATGGAATGGCTCCAAACTCATACGCTCAAGGAAAAGCTTAATGTTTTCACACACTCACACACACACACGCACACAGTCATTCACAAAGAATATTTGTGCTTAGAATGTTTTATAATCTAGTTTGAAAGATTGTTCAGCTTTAGTTGATCTTTGGCAGGCTCTAGGGTTTTTTTTTTTGGTTGCATATTTCAGTGAGCTTCGTCAAAATGTAATACGTAAGAGCGCTGAAGTTTTGTATAGAAAGGAAAAGTTAACGAATATTGCGCTGTTTGAAGGAATGGAGTTCTTTTCGCCTAAAGAATTCGTGTGATTAACTAAGTTGTGACGGGCAGTTGACCGTTCTACCTGGGGAAGGGTTGCATTATGTTGGTGGTATATATATCATCCAATTTCAGTAAAACTTTGGTCACAAATTAAATCATACATTCAATGTTAAGGAACAATAAACATAATCTACAGGCATTGGTTTATTGATGTATGGCACACAGCTCCACAGTGTTGTTGTTTTTTTTAGAAATTCAAACACTTTCTTTCTTTATTTGGTGTTTAACGTCGTTTTTAAACAGAGAAGAAAGCACCGTCCAAACATCTCAAGTTAAGAATAAAACGAGTATTTTATTCGTTCGGCCCGGACGTCAAAAACACCAAATGTCGCCTTTGCAGGCGTCGTTTCAGCACGCGTCCCGGACCGCTGCGCGGAAAAGTGACGTCACTCTAGTCTTGGATATTTACTCAGGACGCGTCCGTCTTCTGCGCAAACAGTTTATAGCGGCTTCATTGAGAAGACTTGTGAGCATCTGAGATGGTAACCGACCAAAACAAATGTAAATCCACGCCTATCCAAGATTTTTGGGTTTTTTCTTCAAAAGCTATTTGCAAAATGAACAATATTATGTCCATAACACATACTTTGTAATCAAAAAACAAGAAGGGTAGGTTGTTGGAACGTTTGTTATTGACAAAACAATACATTCACAGATATTTCGACAAATGAACTGGCGGATGTCGCTGCCAAAGAAGCGGCAGAATCTAGCCCAGCTAACACTAACATCGGCTACTCAGTAACCGAGTTCTACAGTAAAATCCGTAAACTCATTCGAAGTCAGTACGTAACATCTCTGTCCTATCAACCCATTGATATGAACGATCTACACCCCGATCTCCCAACAAACCTCCTCACTATCTTCAGACGCCTCCGTGCCGGCGGCTGCCGCTTCCATATCTTTAACAAGTCCTGCCATTGTGGAGAACCCTATTCATTTCAACACATTTTCGCTCCATGCGCTACAAATAGAATTACCTTTAAAACCTTATATGACCATATGCAGCTCCATGGTCTGAGTCCCCAGGATTATCTGCGCAGTAGCAGTTCTCTAGGCTGGTCACACAGCTTGCTGCTGTGCCGACTGGTCAGGGACTCGGACATGGGGCTGTGGGTATAACTAAGCCCAGATTATCACATCAGCGTGTTTCAGTTTGAGGTCGAGTGGCTCCCGCCATCCCTCCTGATTCTAGCGACTACCCTCTAGATAACATATCCTCACCCAAGGCCCACTAGTCGCCAAACTGTACATATTGTTTTTATTACCACGGCCTTCGTGGCTTACATTTTAATCCTTTTATTTGTAAAAAGTTTTGAGATTTATTGTTCGTGTTCCTCTTACTTGCTCATCTATTTGGTTTTATTGGTGATCCTGAAAGGTTCCACTTTTTAACTCGATTTGAATTAAAAAAAAAATCATTTTACAAACCCGTTACTCAAGATATAAAATACAGACTTATAATTCTTACCAAGAAACATCTTAACTACTTTTCATTTTAACAAATTCCACAGAGCATTATCAACTCAACCCCACCCCCTGCCCTCCTCTCCTTATTTTTTGTTTCTTTCTTTCCTCTTTTTGAAAGCGGACAAACACTCAAGTCCTTAATGGCTCAAAACCGTAGGACTTTTAATATTAATTTTAACCACAAGTATGGGACTCGACATGATATGATCAGGAATGGCATTATGGCCCCTGAATCATGTTCGTGCTGTTCCCATTCCACGAGTCTGGAAGGGACCTAAGCTTGACGGGTCCATGGTTCGAAGCCGTCGTACTGTGCGCCACTCAAGCCGGGTATTCGGCTCTACTTGCTACCCGGCGAAGCGGCAGATACACCCCGGACAAAATCTGGTCGATGACATATTTCAATACCTGCTCTCAGCGCGCAGCGCAAACCGATTTTTTTTTTCGGGATCTTTTGTTTTTTGTATACAGTCAGTAGGTGTTACAGAAAGAGTTATATTGATTTGTCTTTTTCTCCGCCTGTCTCTTTGTCCACTCAATCAACTTATTTTAACCACACTTGTTAGCAGTGCCTTCTCAGTTGGTGGCAGTGAGAATGGTAAGGACGGGGGTGTTTTTCCTACCTCGGAGGAATTTCTTGATTTATTTGTTTTTTGTTAAATGTTCCTTCCCTCAGCATTGATAGGGCTTAATTTTCACTTCACTTTCGCCAACGGCCACACCACGTTCAAAGCACCGGTTCTCGTCCGATCACCGAAGTTAAGCAACGTCGGGCCCGGTTAGTACTTGGATGGGTGACCACCTGGGAACACCGGGTGCAGTTGGCAACCTTTATTTTATTTGATTTTGGTTAATGTTCCTTCCCTCAGCATTGATAGGGCTTAATTTTCACTTCGCTTTCGCCAACGGCCACACCACGTTCAGAGCACCGGTTCTCGTCCGATCACCGAAGTGAAGCAACGTCGGGCCCGGTTAGTACTTGGATGGGTGACCGCCTGGGAACACCGGGTGCAGTTGGCAACCTTTATTTTATTTGATTTTGGTTAAATGTTCCTTCCCTCAGCATTGATAGGGCTTAATTTTCACTTCACTTTCGCCAACGGCCACACCACGTTGAAAGCACCGGTTCTCGTCCGATCACCGAAGTTAAGCAACGTCGGGCCCGGTTAGTACTTGGATGGGTGACCGCCTGGGAACACCGGGTGCAGTTGGCAACCTTTATTTTATTTGATTTTGGTTAAATGTTCCATTCCCTCAGCATTGATAGGGCTTAATTTTCACTTCACTTTCGCCAACGGCCACACCACGTTGAAAGCACCGGTTCTCGTCCGATCACCGAAGTTAAGCAACGTCGGGCCCGGTTAGTACTTGGATGGGTGACCGCCTGGGAACACCGGGTGCAGTTGGCAACCTTTATTTTATTTGATTTTGGTTAAATGTTCCTTCCCTCAGCATTGATAGGGCTTAATTTTCACTTCACTTTTGCCAACGGCCACACCACGTTGAGAGCACCGGTTCTCGTCCGATCACCGAAGTTAAGCAACGTCGGGCCCGGTTAGTACTTGGATGGGTGACCGCCTGGGAACACCGGGTGCAGTTGATAACCTTTATTTTATTTGATTTTGGTTAAATGTTCCTTCCCTCAGCATTGATAGGGCTTAATTTTCACTTCACTTTTGCCAACGGCCACACCACGTTGAGAGCACCGGTTCTCGTCCGATCACCGAAGTTAAGCAACGTCGGGCCCGGTTAGTACTTGGATGGGTGACCGCCTGGGAACACCGGGTGCAGTTGGCAACCTTTATTTTATTTGATTTTGGTTAAATGTTCCTTCCCTCAGCATTGATAGGGCTTAATTTTCACTTCACTTTCGCCAACGGCCACACCACGTTGAGAGCACCGGTTCTCGTCCGATCACCGAAGTTAAGCAACGTCGGGCCCGGTTAGTACTTGGATGGGTGACCACCTGGGAACACCGGGTGCAGTTGGCAACCTTTATTTTATTTGATTTTGGTAAATGTTCCTTCCCTCAGCATTGATAGGGCTTAATTTTCACTTCACTTTTGCCAACGGCCACACCACGTTGAAAGCACCGGTTCTCGTCCGATCACCGAAGTTAAGCAATGTCGGGCCCGGTTAGTACTTGGATGGGGGACCGCCTGGGAACACCGGGTGCAGTTGGCAACCTTTTTTTTATTTGAGTTTGGTTAAATGTTCCTTCCCTCAGCATTCATAGGGCTTAATTTTCACTTCACTTTCGCCAACGGCCACACCACGTTGAGAGCACCGGTTCTCGTCCGATTACCGAAGTTAAGCAACGTCGGGCCCGGTTAGTACTTGGATGGGTGACCGCCTGGGAACACCGGGTGCAGTTGGTAACCTTTATTTTATTTGATTTTGGTTAAATGTTCCTTCCCTCAGCATTGATAGGGCTTAATTTTCACTTCGCTTTCGCCAACGGCCTCACCACGTTGAGAGCACCGGTTCTCGTCCGATCACCGAAGTTAAGCAACGTCGGGCCCGGTTAGTACTTGGATGGGTGACCGCCTGGGAACACCGGGTGCAGTTGGCAACCTTTATTTTATTTGATTTTGGTTAAATGTTCCTTCCCTCAGCATTGTTAGGGCTTAATTTTCACTTCACTTTCGCCAACGGCCACACCACGCTGAAAGCACCGGTTCTCGTCCGATCACCGAAGTTAAGCAACGTCGGGCCCGGTTAGTACTTGGATGGGTGACCGCCTGGGAACACCGGGTGCAGTTGGCAACCTTTATTTTATTTGATTTTGGTTAAATGTTCCTTCCCTCAGCATTGATAGGGCTTAATTTTCACTTCACTTTCGCCAACGGCCACACCACGTTGAGAGCACCGGTTCTCGTCCGATCACCGAAGTTAAGCAACGTCGGGCCCGGTTAGTACTTGGATGGGTGACCGCCTGGGAACACCGGGTGCAGTTGGCAACCTTTTTATATTTAGTCAAGTTTTGACTAAATATTTTAACATCGAGGGGGAATCGAAACGAGGGTCGGGGTGTATGTGCGTGTGTGTGTGTGTGTGTGTGTGTGTGTGTGTGTGTGTGTGTGTGTGTGTGTGTGTAGAGCGATTCAGACTAAACTACTGGACCGATCTTTATGAAATTTGACATGAGAGTTCCTGGGTATGAAATCCCCGAATGTTTTTTTCATTTTTTTGATAAATGTCTTTGATGACGTCATATCCGGCTTTTCGTGAAAGTAGAGGCGTCACTGTCACGCCCTCATTTTTCAACAAAATTGGTTCAAATTTTGGTCAAGTAATCTTCGACGAAGCCCGGGGTTCGGTATTGCATTTCAGCATCGTGGCTTAAAAATTAATTAATGACTTTGGTCATTAAATTCGGAAAATTGTAAAAAAAAATAAAAATTTATAAAACGATCCAAATTTACGTTCATCTTATTCTCCATCATTTGCTGATTCCAAAAACATATAAATATGTTATATTCGGATTGAAAATAAGCTCTGAAAATTAAATATATAAAAATTATTATCAAAATTAAATTGTCCAAATCAATTTAAAAAAAAACTTTCATCTTATTCCTTGTCGGTTCCTGATTCCAAAAACATATAGATATGATATGTTTGGATTAAAAACAAGCTCAGAAAGTTAAAACAAAGAGAGGTACAGAAAAGCGTGCTATCCTTCTTAGCGCAACTACTACCCCGCTCTTCTTGTCAATTTCACTGCCTTTGCCATGAGCGGTGGCCTGACGATGCTACGAGTAAAATGGCATTGCGTTCAGTTTCATTCTGTGAGTTCGACAGCTACTTGACTAAATATTGTATTTTCGCCTTACGCGACTTGTTTTTATTTGAGTTTGGTTAAATGTTCCTTCCCTCAGCATTGATAGGGCTTAATTTTCACTTCACTTTTGCCAACGGCCACACCACGTTGAGAGCACCGGTTCTCGTCCGATCACCGAAGTTAAGCAACGTCGGGCCCGGTTAGTACTTGGATGGGTGACCGCCTGGGAACACCGGGTGCAGTTGGCAACCTTTATTTTATTTGATTTTGGTTAAATGTTCCTTCCCTCAGCATTGATAGGGCTTAATTTTCACTTCACTTTTGCCAACGGCCACACCACGTTGAGAGCACCGGTTCTCGTCCGATCACCGAAGTTAAGCAACGTCGGGCCCGGTTAGTACTTGGATGGGTGACCGCCTGGGAACACCGGGTGCAGTTGGCAACCTTTATTTTATTTGATTTTGGTTAAATGTTCCTTCCCTCAGCATTGATAGGGCTTAATTTTCACTTCACTTTTGCCAACGGCCACACCACGTTGAAAGCACCGGTTCTCGTCCGATCACCGAAGTTAAGCAACGTCGGGCCCGGTTAGTACTTGGATGGGTGACCACCTGGGAACACCGGGTGCAGTTGGCAACCTTTATTTTATTTGATTTTGGTTAAATGTTCCTTCCCTCAGCATTGATAGGGCTTAATTTTCACTTCACTTTTGCCAACGGCCACACCACGTTGAGAGCACCGGTTCTCGTCCGATCACCGAAGTTAAGCAACGTCGGGCCCGGTTAGTACTTGGATGGGTGACCACCTGGGAACACCGGGTGCAGTTGGCAACCTTTATTTTATTTGATTTTGGTTAGATGTTCCATCCCTCAGCATTGATAGGGCTTAATTTTCACTTCACTTTTGCCAACGGCCACACCACGTTGAAAGCACCGGTTCTCGTCCGATCACCGAAGTTAAGCAACGTCGGGCCCGGTTAGTACTTGGATGGGTGACCGCCTGGGAACACCGGGTGCAGTTGGCAACCTTTATTTTATTTGATTTTGGTTAAATGTTCCTTCCCTCAGCATTGATAGGGCTTAATTTTCACTTCACTTTTGCCAACGGCCACACCACGTTGAGAGCACCGGTTCTCGTCCGATCACCGAAGTTAAGCAACGTCGGGCCCGGTTAGTACTTGGATGTGTGACCGCCTGGGAACACCGGGTGCAGTTAATAATCTTTATTTTATTTGATTTTGGTTAAATGTTCCTTCCCTCAGCATTGATAGGGCTTAATTTTCACTTCACTTTCGCCAACGGCCACACCACGTTGAGAGCACCGGTTCTCGTCCGATCACCGAAGTTAAGCAACGTCGGGCCCGGTTAGTACTTGGATGGGTGACCGCCTGGGAACACCGGGTGCAGTTGGCAACCTTTATTTTATTTGATTTTGGTTAAATGTTCCTTCCCTCAGCATTGATAGGGCTTAATTTTCACTTCGCTTTCGCCAACGGCCTCACCACGTTGAGAGCACCGGTTCTCGTCCGATCACCGAAGTTAAGCAACGTCGGGCCCGGTTAGTACTTGGATGGGTGACCGCCTGGGAACACCGGGTGCAGTTGGCAACCTTTATTTTATTTGATTTTGGTTAAATGTTCCTTCCCTCAGCATTGATAGGGCTTAATTTTCACTTCGCTTTCGCCAACGGCCACACCACGTTGAGAGCACCGGTTCTCGTCCGATCACCGAAGTTAAGCAACGTCAGGCCCGGTTATGGCTATTTCACCAACAAAGGGACAATGTTGGTGTCACAAAGATGTGAGTAAGGTATTTGGAGATAGACCGGCACGGTTGGCCTAGTGGTAAGGCGTCCGCCCCGTGATCGGGAGGTCGTGGGTTCGAACCCCGGCCGGGTCATACCTAAGACTTTAAAATTGGCAATCTAGTAGCTGCTCCGCCTGGCGTCTGGCATTATGGGGTTAGTGCTAGGACTGGTTGGTCCGGTGTCAGAATAATGTGACTGGGTGAGACATGAAGCCTGTGCTGCGACTTCTGTCTTGTGTGTGGCGCACGTTATATGTCAAAGCGGCACCGCCCTGATATGGCCCTTCGTGGTCGGCTGGGCGTTAAGCAAACAAACAAACAAAATTTGGAGATAGGTTGGGTTTTGTAAAGACGTCGTGATTTTAACCTCCCTAAAGAATGGATTGTTGATGCGTAGACAGGTTAGAAGCGATATCACGGGTTTCGTGTGATTCACGAGGAAATAGCCCTGGTTTAACAGAATTAATTGTGTTTACGAGTTTGAAAGATATACAGTCACTGTAGCTGGTTTGAGACCAAGAGAGTCACAGCGATTCAAACTAAGCAACCAAGGAGGTTGGTTTTCGCTTGTCGTCTTGTTCTGGGAACAAGAACTCCTTCTTGAGACGGGTCTCTTAAGGTAAATGACTTATTATGTTGTATAATATTGAAGCTTGAATACATAGCTGGAATGTAAATGTTAGTGTATGCAAAGTGCACTAAATTGATTCTCGTTGAGATTGTATTACGTTTTTGTTGGGTAATGTCTTGAACATAAATGTTGTTACGCATTTATGTTTATATGTTAAGATGTTGATGCTATGTATGGTAGTGCCATTAATGGATTAAGTGATCCATGGGTTAAGTATAGCTTGGATATTGATTGTGGGCGGAATGACATACATGGAATGATGTCAGAACTACGTGTGTAATGTTTAGTTGTGAATGGAGAATGAGAGTGTGATCATTATCATGTTTGGATTACGTTAGGTATTTAGTAAATATGGCCAAGAGGGAGAGAAAGGGAAGAATGAACGAGAGAGATGATACACGACTGTTTAGAAAGAAGAGATGGTTCAAGAGAATGTTATATTAAGACTTGGGTTAATTCTTTAGGAGTTTCTATGACGGTGTCCGGGAGTTGGAACCCACACTGGAGAGTTCGTGACGGTGTCAAGACAAGAAGTCACATCGGTGAAGGTGGATGGACGGTGGAGTCCCCATCAACACTGGACGTTGAGACGAACCGGTACTTTTCGCTAAGGGCGAAGTAGTGTTTCTCGGGGAGGAACGTGAGATATGGATAACGGTATCTGCATGGATTACAGTGGCCCAAGAGTGTGTAAAGGACGGCATGAAGTGAGAACTACGAACTCGTGAGTGTCTGTCAACATCCTCTCTTGTGGAATAACCTAATATTGAGATAGTATGGTTAAGAAAGATTGTTATATTATGTACTCAGATGTATTGAGTGATTGCAATATCACTGTGTGAACTGTGCGTTCGTGAGTGGTGATTGGTATTGCTGTATTGATGTGAAGAATTGTATTGTTATTTGTGAGGAAATAATAAGTCTGTATCCTCCCAGATTCTGTGTGTGAAGTGTGTAGTGCGAAGAGTGAAAGAGTCAGTTTAACTAGATAGGGCAGAGCACGTAGTAATAAAAATAACTTCTTTATTCGCATATTCCACTTCATGACAGTCGGGGTCACCACTTCATGACAGTCGGGGTCACCACTTCATGACAGTCGGGGTCACCACTTCATGACAGTCGGGGTCACCACTGTCATGAATCGCTTCTAACCTGTCTACGCATCAACAATTCATTCTTTAGAGAGGTTAAAATCACGACATCTTTACAAAACCCAACCTATCTCCAAATACATTACTCATATCTTTGCGGTGACAGTTGGTAAGAACGTGGTTGAAGTACAACAGCCGAAAATCGCCATTGACGTTAATGGGTGTTGGGATTTTGTAACAAGGTGATGGAGAGAAGGAGTAGGAAGAGGGTGGGTACGACACAGCCCCACCCCCCCCTCCCCTCCCCCACCCCCACCCCCATCTCAACCCACAACCCACTACGACCAAAGAGGGTTGAAGCTTCTACCCTCTTTGCTACGACACCCACTATCCCCCCAAAGCTCCGATCGCGATCCCTCCAATCCCTGCCCCCACCCCCACCCCCACCCCCACCCCCACCCCAACCCCCTGTCCCCGGTTCCTTCTCTCGCGGCTTTCACCCTCATATGTCATTATCACCCCAACAACCGTATACACATCGCCACTGCCATACACTGCTTCACATCGCCACCGCCATACACTGCATCACATCGCCACCGCCATACACTGCATCACATCGCCACCGCCATACACTGCATCACATCGCCACCGCCATACACTGCATCACATCGCCACCGCCATACACTGCATCACATCGCCACCGCCATACACTGCATCTACAGAAATTCCGCCGCGCAGTGATAGATCCATTTCCGATCGACCTTCGTCTGATATCCCTACGGCTGGGGGAGGCAATGCACTGCACTTCCTGTATGTGGCGCCCGGGATGGTGAAGTGCAAACCCCGGATGGTCATTGTGAAGGTCAATAACGCCTCATTAAAAGTACATCCCTTCCCGTGTAAAGGATAACGCTCGCCATCTTAGATCTGGCCAGGCATTTACATGGGATTAGACCATCCCTCCTCTTGTACATATATCAAAACTCAACATTCTCTGTGCTCTCTGTGCATATATATAGTGTGTGGTGTTTTTTTAAGGAAATTAATTTCTTAAAATTAATCGCTGTTGATCTGCGAACTTATTTCATGAAGCAATCCAACTGTCCAGGGACAGGCGCAATGGCCTAGTGGATAAGAGTCCAGCCTCCCAAGCAGAAGGTTGTGAGTTCGAATCCCGGCCGCGCCTGGTTGGTTAAGGGTGGAGATGTTTCCAATCTCCCAGGTCAACTTAAGCCCAGACCTGCTAGCTAGTGCATTATCTCCCTTTGTGTGTACACACATGCACAAGGCCAGGTGCGCACGGAAAGGATCCTCTAGTCCATGTCCGAGTTCGGTGGGTTTTAGAAACGCGAAACTACCAAGCATGCATCCCCCGAAAGCGGCGTATGGCTGCCTTAATGGTATAAACGGTCATACACGTAAAAGCCCACTTGTGCAACAACAACAAAAGGTGTACGTGGGAGTTTGAGCCCATGGACACAAAAGAAGAATAAAGAAAACTACTCTGCAGGGATGTTCTTAGTCCTGAGCAGACGTGACATAGCGAGCACAACTATTTTCAAGGTAAGGAATGTGCCTTGAAAGTTTGCATTTGATTTATAAAGGCCACAACGAGAAACTACCTAGCATGCATCCCCTCAAAGTGGTGTATGGCTGCCTAAATGGCGGTGGAAAAACGGTCATACACGTAAAAACGACCCATGAACACAAAACAGAACTGTTATCAAGGGAAGGATTGTGCCTTTAAGGTGTGAAGTGTGGAGTGTGAAGTGTGAAGTGTGAAGTGTGAAGACCAATCTGTCTGTTGTCCACCAGGCTATGCTATCAGCATGTGACAAATGGTTTGCACGTGGTCAAGGGTCAATGGTTAATTAATAGAAAAGCAGTGGCTTGACAGTGGTCATTTTCGCAGGAGATTAAACGGCGAGGGTAATCAATGGGGAGATTGGAGGTATAAATCTGTCGCTTTATTTAGATTGTTCTATGATGCCCCTGATGGCTTTGCCGTGAGGGCGTAACACTTAGGTTGTTGTTGGCTCACTGGATCTCTCTCTCTCTCTCTCTCTCTCACTCACCCTCTCTCTCACTCTCGCTCTCTCTCTCTCTCTCTCTCTCTCTCTCTCTCTCTCTCTCTCTCTCTCTCTCTCTCTCTCTCTCTCTCTCTCTCTCTCTCTCTCTCTCTCTTATTCTTTCTTTCTCTATCTCCCTCCTTCCGTCACACTCTCTATCTTTCTCTCTCCCTCCCTCTCTCTCTCTCTCTCTCTCTCTGTCTTTATTTCTTGGCAAAAGTGCGTTTGCAATCTGAGTTGTATCACGCAAAAGCTACACTACAGTGCCGATACTCTTCTGCGTTCTCTTTTCTTCGTTTTCTCTTTTGGAACACCCTAACTGTAACCTGTTCTATATATCCTTTTCCAACGAGGTTCATCGTACACACACACACACACGCGCACACACACACACACACACACACACACACACACACACACACACACACACACACACACACACACGTGTACTCACACTCACACAAACACACACGCACACACATTCACCACACACACACACATACACACACACACGTACACACACATACACACACACACACACACACACACACACACACACACACACACACACACACACACGATCTGTCTCCGCGAAGCATCAGTCGAGAGCTTAGCCTTGTTCGATTGACAAGTTGCTCTACCCAATATTGACGGACTGTGTGATGATGTCTCGACCTCCGGTCTCGATTTTGATATCACTGTCTCAACAGACCAATAGCAGAAGATATCATCACACAGTCAGTCAATGTTAGATATATTGCTAATTCTCTGGATATTTTGTATTTACTGTAAAGAAATTGCAAAAGTAATTGTCTCAGTTTTGGCTGTTCCATATCCCTCCCTCTGATTATTATTTCTTTTTGTTCACTCTTTTCCTGTACTTTTCAGTATTTCAAAATGTCTTTTCTTTCAAAAAGTCTTTAGTCACTTGCTCAACTAAATTCTGGGATAATTACATTTTCATATATATTTGTTTGTTTTTAAATTTAGGTGTTTTTGTTTTTGAAGTGGAGAAGCAATAAAGAGGTCGTCGATATAAAAACTGATATCGACGGAAATGTCGTCGATATCACTTTTGCACTGAGCTCAGTTTTGCCCAATTGACCAATGGAGATCCACGTAACATATGAAATAGCAATATTACTTAATATTAGTGACCGTGACTCCTCTGCCTGCCTTGTCTAGCGCCAATGTGTGTCTCATTTTAGTCTGCATATTTCCGTTTCTATATATCTGAATCACTCTCCGAGGGCGTGCAATGTTCACGAGAAAATGTTCATGAATTATACGCTCATACATCACGTTAGAAATGTGGGTCACAGCATACTTATGAAAGTGCGCATGTCTCGACAAAAAGTGTCGATTTCATAACTGTCATAACTAATCCAGTTGCTTTTGCTTGGGCGTGGTACGTTATATTGCCTGTCAAGAAGTCATTCTCTGATTTCCTTTTTTGATTTACCTGAAAACTATAATGGTTAACGACTTCATTAGTATAGCTAGCAAATAGGTCAAAGGTATTGGTTAAATCAAAACAAAAATCACGGTGCGTGTTTTTCGAAACAAAAATTATCAGTAAGTTATTTTTGTTTTGTTTTGTGTTATCTACAGTGAAATACTTTTTTTCTAATATCCTTGGTCTTGTTATATTTATTTTTCTTTTGACTGTCTTTTTTACATTTAGTCAAGTTATGACTAAATGTTTTAACATCGAGGGGGGAATCGAGACGAGGGTCGTGGTGTATGTGCGTGCGTGTGTGTGTGTCTGTCTGTCTGTGTGTGACGTGTGTGTAGAGCGATTCAGACTAAACTATTGGACCGATCTTTATGAAATTTGACATGAGAGTTCCTGGGTATGATATCCTCACACGTTTTTTTCATTTTTTTGATAAATGTCTTTGATGACGTCATATCCGGCTTTTCGTGAAAGTTGAGGCGGCACTGTCACGCTCTCATTTTTCAACCAAATTGGTTGAAATTTTGGTCAAGTAATTTTCGACAAAGCCCGGACTTCGGTATTGCATTTCAGCTTGGTGGCTTAAAAATTAATTAATGACTTTGGTCATTAAAAATCTGAAAATTGTAAAAAAAATATTTTTTTTATAAAACGATCCAAATTTACGTTAATCTTATTCTCCATCATTTGCTGATTCCAAAAACATATAAATATGTTATATTTGGATTAACAACAAGCTCTGAAAATTAAATATATAAAAATTATTATCAAAATTTTTTTTCGAAATCAATTTAAAAACACTTTCATCTTATTCCTTGTCGGTTCCTGATTCCAAAAACATATAGATATGATATGTTTGGATTAAAAACACGCTCAGAAAGTTAAAACGAAGAGATGTACAGAAAAGCGTGCTATCCTTCTCAGCGCAACGAATACCCCGCTCTTCTTGTCAATTCCACTGGCACTGCCTTTGCGTTGCGTTCAGTTTCATTCTGTGAGTTCGACAGCTACTTGACTAAATGTTGTATTTTCGCCTTACGTGACTTGTTTCTTTCTTTCTTTTTTGGGATGTTTCTCCCTGCTTTATTTGCGAGCGTTGTTTGTGAAGAAAGCTGGGCATTAGAATTAAAGTCGTTATTGCATTTGCAATGGCAGACTTCTTCCTCTTCTTCAGGATTTCGGAGTTGTGATAAATGGCAAACAAACAAATATATGTATTTGGTGGTCGTGGTGGTGTGATGAAGATGATTATGATGATGATGATGATGATGATGATGATGATGATGATGATGATGATTTGATTTATGTGTGTGTGTGTGTGTGTGTGTGTGTGTGTGTGTGTGTGTGTGTGTGAATATTTGTGTGTGTGTGTGTGTGTGTGTGTGTGTGTGTGTGTGTGTGTGTGTGTGTGTGTGTGTGTGTGTGTGTGTGATTATTTGTGTTTGTGTGTGTTCCATTAATTTAAAAATGTATATTTGATGTGTCTTCCTCGAATATTCTGATGAAAAAAACACTTCATTTCACACTATTTGCGATTACAATGCGTTATATGTCAAGAGGGCTTCAGGGACCCTTGGAACCCTCTACAACTCCCCTGAGGGGGTCCATGAGCCCTTTTAACATTACAAGTGGGGGTCCCGGGACCCTCTAAACATTACAAGTGGGGGACCCTTGGGACCCTCTACAACTCCCCTGAGGGGGTCCATGAGCCCTTTTAACATTACAAGTGGGGGTCCCGGGACCCTCTACAACTCCCCTGAGGGGGTCCATGAGCCCCTTTAACATTACAAGTGGGGGACCCTTGGGACCCTCTACAACTCCCCTGAGGGGGTCCATGAGCCCTTTTAACATTACAAGTGGGGGTCCCGGGACCCTCTAAACATTACAAGTGGGGGACCCTTGGGACCCTCTACAACTCCCCTGAGGGGGTCCATGAGCCCTTTTAACATTACAAGTGGGGGTCCCGGGACCCTTTTAACATTATAAGTGGGGGTCCCGGGACCCTTTTAACATTACAAGTGGGGGTCCCGGGACCCTCTAGGACGGGCGTTCGTGGGGAGCCCTGATGTATCCCCCCAAAACGGAGTATCACTGCCTGGATCGCGGAAGTAAAAACGGCCACACACGGAAAAGTCCACTCGTACCAAATAATCGAGTACACGTGGGAGTTGCAACCCATTAACGCAGAAGAAGACCGTGGCTAGAAACAAAAAAGTAAAACCAAAATGAAATAACAAAGAAGCCCCGCTATGACAAGGGATGTCCCAGAGAGATATCCCGCGTGGCAGCTATCTCTGGGAAATACGGCTTACTCCTGACAAGCATTTGACGTGAGTGGTTGTTGCAGTGCTGCTGTGCACGTGGACAGCGAATGATGTACTTTATAGTTGTGTAAGTGATAAGGGTAGAGTGTGTGGAGGAGCCTGCCTTTAATGAAAACAAGAAATTTCTCCGATGTAGAAAAAACACCCCCGTCAAAGGAAAATAACCTTCTCAGTTGGTGGCAGTAAGAATGGGTGCAGTGAGAATGGTTATTTCCCTTTGACCATTATAATGTTTCTCTATAAGTCCTTGTAGAATCTTAATCCACCAATAACTCCCTAACCGTGTGTTTGACTGGTCCCAATTTTTGTAAGGACCGTCTCAGGAATGTATAGAACCTGTTCACCAAGTTTGGTGACGATCGGTCCGTTCATTCTTGAGATCTATATGCGAACACAAACACACAAACACACAAACAAACACACAAACAAACACACAAACAAACACACAAACAAACACATCGACCGAAACCTATACACACCCCTATACCGGGGGTGTAATAACAGAGCCGTATAGTAGTGGTGAGAAGGTGCTTTGGCGCACGCGCGTGTGTGCGTATATGTACGAGTGAAAGAGAGAGAGAGAGACACAGAGAGAGACAGAGAGAGAGTGACAGAGAGAGTAAGAGAGAGAGAGTGAGAGAGAGAGTAAGAGAGAGACAGAGAGAGAGAGAGTGAGAGAGAGAGAGAGAGAGTGAGAGAGAGAGAGAGACAGAGAGAGAGTGAGAGAGAGAGAGACTGAGAGAGAGAGAGACTGAGAGTGTGTGCGTGTGTGCGTGTGTCTGTGTGGACATGTGTGTGGGTTGACACCGTATCATTTGAGTAGAAAAAACAACAACGACGAAACAACTAAAGACGAAACCACTCAAGACAACACAGGACAAAATGTATTGAACCGATTAGAGACCATATTTGCAATTAGAATCATAAATCAGAAACACTGCAAAACTAAGAACAATAAGACTATTCATCCCTGAAGACTATTCATCCCTGAAGACTATTCATCCCTGAAGATTATTCATCCCTGAAGCATATTCATGCTGTGTACTCTGCTCAGCCTAACAAATCTAGTGTCGTCATTAGAGAGATTAAGAAGCACTACCACATTCGTTTCGTTGGCATTTTCGGTTGTAAAACGTCACACCTTTTTGAGTACACGTGACTTCCGATCTCTACGAACAGAAATTCGCTTCGCCAAGAGAAACGAAATTCGTAGAATTGGTCATTCTGACGAAAGTGACTTCGGTCGCGTTTTATATTCGAATAGTCATAAAATATGCCTACCTTGTGTAATCGATGTATGCTCTGACATCTTTAGGCGCGATTTATCATTGAAATGTTTTTAAAAATCAAGTTTAAAAAGCCGTAAAGCAGGCTTGAATTGGGTAAGTGAGTGTCTGAGCAGACGAAAGAAATTTCAAGATGGCGACCAAAACATCAGGCCGACTCAACTTTTCAGTCGGCTGATCAAGCCGCCTAGAGGAGAAAAATGCATGAAGCAGTTAAAGTTTATGATGTGTTGAGTTGTGGCCTGAGTATCTGATGCGTTTCAGCAGAAGTGAGGCAGCTGGTATTATCTGATCGACACTTCTGAACCGGTGCGACCAGCGAAACGAAATTCTTCTGTCCTCTTAACCGCCGTACTAGCGACATAATAATATATGGTGTTCCCCCGCCGAGTGACTTTTGCAACCACGAAAATGCCAACCATATGAATGTGGTAGCCCTTCTTAAAGTCTCTATTGTTTTTGTTTTTCGTTGAAAATAAAATATCCGCCTGTAACTAAGATGCGCGTGTGTAACATTCAGTAAGGTGCACTCGTGAGAAAGTGTTTCATAACTCAGAAAGAAGTCATGAATGCTTCGAACACTAGCCCAGCAAAGATAAATACAGAAATTAAATATTACTTTTTTCAGATCATATGCGCATGCTGTGATTTTTTCCGATTTCTATTGCTCAACTCGTTTCGCAGAGCCAACGGTATTAGGTTGTCTCTGGTATTCCGTTACTCCATCACAAAAAGAAAGACATGAATTTATGATTATTTCAGATGATATACGCATGGACTGACATTTACATGGATTTTTAAAAGGATCTGGTCAACCGATATGACATTTCACAACACTGACATGTACACGCATTTCTAATACGCAGTTCGTGTCGAAGTGTAGCCAGTATGTTTTATATTTAACTTGCATGACTGTAGAGTTTGGTTCCTAACTACAAAATACGGATTTACAAATGCCATTGAATCATTATTTTATCCTCCAAGAGCATCTGTATATATATATATATATATATATCACATTATTTAAACTAGCACACCATTGATTTATCTTCTGGGGACCATCTAATATCGCTTATTGATTGAAGTCAACTTTCTTTCACAGCTGACTGCACAAATAATGTCAAGTTTTTAACCTCTTTGGTCCGAGCCCGTTATTTAAAAGAATCTACAACGTAGGGAAGAGCGCTGAGTGGTTTCTTTAAGCCTTTTGAGTGCTCAGATACCGTTTTCTGTTGCTTTGTTGACGCCAAATTAAACCTCTGCACGTGGCTCAGAATAATCATGCTTACCGTGGTTGAGATGCATCGTCTAAACACACTGAGCAGATCAAAGCGAAAACATCAAGACTACGGTCTGCAAGTGAACAATTCCTTCTCTCTTTCATTTGTTTCCTTTCTCTTTTTTCTTTTCTTTGTTCTTCCTGGCCTTTCTTTACTTTTTCTGATGGTTTTTTTTACATTTTTTTTTATCTTTCCTTTCCCGATTACTTCGTTCATGAACTTTTCACAAATTTTTCGCTTCGCGACAACAAAAACGATCCTGCATCCCAAAGAGAGATGAAACGAAAATGTTGATGTGCAGAAAAAAATCAAACAATTGTCTCTTTTTTCGACGAAATGAATGCTTTCAGATCCAATATTGTTAACAAAATGAGAGAAAACTATTTTTGCCCTTTACACCAGCAAAAAAATATATATATTTGTAGTAATAAAAGCGTGAATCTTCAATCTGGAATACCTTTAACAGACGATTATAATGTCTTACATCACAAAATATTTCGCGACCTTGCTTCAATCTTGTTTGCACATGTATACATCTTTTCCTTTTGGTGACTCGTGCGTTTTTGGCTCACGTAAGTGTAGCCTATGCGATGGTAAACTTTGTCTGTCTGTGCGTGTGTATGTGTGTGTGTATGTGATAGAAACTTTAACATTTGAAGACGTCACATTATGGCGTAAGAGGGTTAGACGTCACGCGAAGGAATTACTGAAAGTCTCGGTCATTGTTATTTTGAGCGGGCCGAGACTAGTTGGCAGTCGTGTCCCTGTAAGTAGGCTACATGCAGACAGACAGATCTAGATCTAGTGTCTCGCTTTCTTGCACAGTGTCACCTATGCTACTGTGTGTGTGTGTGTGTATGTGTGTGTTTGTGTGTGTGTGTGTGTGTGTGTGTGTGTGTGTGTGTGTGTGTGTGTGTGACGGAGTGATTGAGTTTGTCGATTTCTTACGTGAGCCTTGAAGGCTTCGCCTCTTGTTTTTCATACTTTTTTTTAAGGACCCGACCAGTATCACACAAAGAAAACCACATGCACACTCGCTAGCACTATTCTTCAGGCCTGGGTGATGTTTAACTGAATTGCAACAGAAAAACACATGCACACTCGCTAGCACTATTCTTCAGGCCTGGGTGATGTCTAACTGAATTGCAACAGAAAAACACATGCACACTCGCTAGCACTATTCTTCAGGCCTGGGTGATGTCTAACTGAATTGCAACAGAAAAACACATGCACACTCGCTAGCACTATTCTTCAGGCCTGGGTGATGTCTAACTGAATTGCAACAGAAAAACACATGCACACTCGCTAGCACTATTCTTCAGGCCTGGGTGATGTCTAACTGAATTGCAACAGAAAAACACATGCACACTCGCTAGCACTATTCTTCAGGCCTGGGTGATGTTTAACTGAATTGCAACAGAAAAACACATGCACACTCGCTAGCACTATTCTTCAGGCCTGGGTGATGTCTAACTGAATTGCAACAGAAAAACACATGCACACTCGCTAGCACTATTCTTCAGGCCTGGGTGATGTCTAACTGAATTGCAACAGAAAAACACATGCACACTCGCTAGCACTATTCTTCAGGCCTGGGTGATGTCTAACTGAATTGCAACAGAAAAACACATGCACACTCGCTAGCACTATTCTTCAGGCCTGGGTGATGTCTAACTGAATTGCAACAGAAAAACACATGCACACTCGCTAGCACTATTCTTCAGGCCTGGGTGATGTCTAACTGAATTGCAACAGAAAGGAGCAAACCAAAACAAAAGTCGCTTCAAGCGATATCAACACATTTTGTCATTCTGTCGACCACAAAATTCGAGACCAGTCATCGCCAAGACTGTTAAGTCCTGGCTAACCGAAACCTTGAACAGAGAACTGCGTCGAGCTAGTTTGCAAATAAAAATTATTTTAACAAAACACCAGAAAATCTTCGAAGAAATGAAATAATCTTTTGCACGAAAATGATTGAATGAAAAACACACCGTACTCACACAGAGGGAACCACTTTAGAATGTGGTGGGTTTTTTTTAAACTATCAAACATAAAAATGTAAACGAAATGAGGCAGCGCGCTGTTTAGAGATCAAGTAATCAAGTAAGCGCTCTAAATGCATACGACATGTGTGATGGAGTAAGCGAGAATTATACGGAACCAATCTCCTGGTACCTTAGATGAAAGTCGCTTGTACATTTCAATGCTTGTTATTCTCTCAGGGGCCAGGAGATTGGTTCCGTCTAACCCTCACTTACTCCATTACACCGTATGGCGTATGCATTTAGAGCGCTTACTCCCCTTTGGTTATTTGATATCAGACATAAATACCAACAAATCAAATAAGCCTTTCCGCGTCAATGATTGGCTTCAACTGGATGAGAAGGAAGAACAGCCTCAAGAAAAGATATCGACACTGAACTATCAGACCAGAATAAGAACAGTATTATTACTTTTCACAAAAACTGTCACAAGCGTCTTCGCGACCGAATGACTCTTGGGCTTAACTTTTCGCAAGTGTCACAAACGTTCTTCGCGACTGAAAGAGTCTCAGGCCCAAGCGTACAAATATTCACAGGGATCAGACGGGGCAACCGCCAGCTGGGCACCAAGGAACCCCCAGAGACTCCAAAAGTTTAAGTTTCCGACATTTCGCTATTCATCAATTCCGGTGAGATGACCGCAGACGACGCAGTACTTAAGTGAGCTCTAGGAAATATTTCTCCGGTGGATCAAAAACAAGATAGGTGAGAGAGGAAGGGGAGGGGGAATGGAGAGGGGGGAAAGTAAGTTCTGAGGGGACAGGAGGATGTTTGGCAAGCGGAGTGACGATGGAGGGGACAGGAGGATGTTTGACAAGCGGAGTGACGATGGAGGGGACAGGAGGATGTTTGACAAGCGGAGTGACGATGGAGGGGACAGGAGGATGTTTGGCAAGCGGAGTGACGATGGAGGGGACAGGAGGATGTTTGACAAGCGGAGTGACGATGGAGGGGACAGGAGGATGTTTGGCAAGCGGAGTGACGATGGAGGGGACAGGAGGATGTTTGACAAGCGGAGTGACGATGGAGGGGACAGGAGGATGTTTGGCAAGCGGAGTGACGATGGAGGGGACAGGAGGATGTTTGGCAAGCGGAGTGACGATGGAGGGGACAGGAGGATGTTTGGCAAGCGGAGTGACGATGGAGGGGACAGGAGGATGTTTGACAAGCGGAGTGACGATGGAGGGGACAGGAGGATGTTTGACAAGCGGAGTGACGATGGAGGGGACAGGAGGATGTTTGACAAGCGGAGTGACGATGGAGGGGACAGGAGGATGTTTGACAAGCGGAGTGACGATGGAGGGGACAGGAGGATGTTTGGCAAGCGGAGTGACGATGGAGGGGACAGGACGATGTTTGGCAAGCGGAGTGACGATGGAGGGGACAGGAGGATGTTTGAGAAGCGGAGTGACGATGGAGGGGACAGGAGCATGTTTGACAAGCGGAGTGACGATGGAGGGGACAGGAGGATGTTTGACAAGCGGAGTGACGATGGAGGGGACAGGAGGATGTTTGACAAGCGGAGTGGGAGGGGACAGGAGGATGTTTGGCATGCGGAGTGACGATGGAGGGGACAGGAGGATGTTTGGCAAGCGGAGTGACGATGGAGGGGACAGGAGGATGTTTGACAAGCGGAGTGACGACGGAGGGGACAGGAGGATGTTTGACAAGCGGAGTGACGATGGAGGGGACAGGAGGATGTTTGACAAGCGGAGTGACGATGGAGGGGACAGGAGGATGTTTGGCAAACGGAGTGACGATGGAGGGGACAGGAGGATGTTTGACAAGCGGAGTGACGATGGAGGGGACAGGAGGATGTTTGACAAGCGGAGTGACGATGGAGGGGACAGGAGGATGTTTGACAAACGGAGTGACGATGGAGGGGACAGGAGGATGTTTGACAAGCGGAGTGACGATGGAGGGGACAGGAGGATGTTTGACAAGCGGAGTGACGATGGAGGGGACAGGAGGATGTTTGACAAGCGGAGTGACGATGGAGGGGACAGGAGGATGTTTGACAAGCGGAGTGACGATGGAGGGGACAGGAGGATGTTTGACAAGCGGAGTGACGATGGAGGGGACAGGAGGATGTTTGACAAGCGGAGTGACGATGGAGGGGACAGGAGGATGTTTGACAAGCGGAGTGACGATGGAGGGGACAGGAGGATGTTTGACAAGCGGAGTGACGATGGAGGGGACAGGAGGATGTTTGACAAACGGAGTGACGATGGAGGGGACAGGAGGATGTTTGACAAGCGGAGTGACGATGGAGGGGACAGGAGGATGTTTGACAAGCGGAGTGACGATGGAGGGGACAGGAGGATGTTTGACAAGCGGAGTGACGATGGAGGGAGCGGACCGCCGAGTTGTATATAGACACAGACAGGTATGCGGACAACGTTGCACACACATGTGTATACACACACACACACACGCACACGACGGCGCGCTCGCGCACGCACGCACGCACGCACGCACTCACACACACACACACACACACACACATGCACACGCGCGCACTTGCCCATCAACCACCATCCCCCTCCCTGAACACACACACACATACACATATATATACACAAACGCACGCACACACACGCACATGCACACAAATAAGCCTACACACACACTCACACACACACACACACACACTCACTCCCTCCCCCAACTTGTTAATTTCCCCACTACCCCATAGGTACACAAACACACACACGCACACACACACACACACGCAAACACACATACACACACACACACACACACACACACACTCCCTCACCTTCCCCAACTTGTTCATTCCCCCACTACCCCCTAGGCACACAATCACAAACACACACACGCTCACACACACACACACACACACACACATCAAACTACACACACCCCCCCTGCCCCTTCTCTCCCATCCCCCCTTCCCCGCACTCACACACACACGACATCCCTTGGCCAGAAATGTTAGTCAGAAAGTGTGACGGGAAGCGCGAAGAATGCACGGCATGAAATGGGACAGCAAACAGACCGCCCTGGCGTTAATCACAGACTTTTCATTTCTATCAGAATTACTGTCATTGGTTCGCACGTTGCCACGAGCTACGCACATTCTTGTGGAGGAAGGGTGAAGATTGAAACAGAATCCATACTTCCCATTGCGTCCCCTTCCAGCAGTCCCTCGGATTGAAAGAGATAGTCAGGGAACTCGTGGCAAGGAAACACAACAATACTTCATATGATATCTTTGAACAAATTATATATAATTACCATTTTCTCAGAAATTGCTCTTGAAAGTATTCCTTCTCTCTGTCTCTGTCCCCCTTTTGCTTTTGTTTTTGGTGAAATATAGTTTGTATAAATGCAAACTGTTAAAGTCTCGCCGCAAGTTATTGTCATCCGTAAATTTGTTTCTGCTTTACGGATCAGCACTATAAGCTTTACAGCTTGTTGTTTATCCTAAACATGCTTATCATCTATCATATCCATACATTGTTGAATAAAACACTGTTTAAACTAAAGTACAAAGAATGGATTAAGAGGAAGACACAAGACCCTTGTCTCCACGGGAACCATTGTGTATCTCACCATAGCTCCCTGCACGTATTTACATTATTCTCCTTCTTCTGTAGGGACACCCACAGCATCCAGCTCTAGTGTTCCCAGCATCCAGCTCTAGTGTTCCCAGCATCCAGCTCTAGTGTTCCCAGCATCCAGCTCTAGTGTTCCCAGCATCCAGCTCTAGTGTTCCCAGCATCCAGCTCTAGTGTTCCCAGCATCCAGCTCTAGTGTTCCCAGCATCCCGCTCTAGTGTTCCCAGCATCCAGCTCTAGTGTTCCCAGCATCCAGCTCTAGTGTTCCCAGCTCTAGTATTCCCAGCATCCAGCTCTAGTGTTCCCAGCATCCAGCTCTAGTGTTCCCAGCTCTAGTGTTCCCAGCATCCAGCTCTAGTGTTCCCAGCATCCAGCTCTAGTGTTCCCAGCATCCAGCTCTAGTGTTCCCAGCTCTAGTGTTCCCAGCATCCAGCTCTAGTGTTCCCAGCATTCAACTCTAGTGTTCCCAGCTCTAGTGTTCCCAGCTCTAGTGTTCCCAGCTCTAGTGTTCCCAGCTCTAGTGTTCCCAGCTCTAGTGTTCCCAGCTCTAGTGTTCCCAGCTCTAGTGTTCCCAGCTCTAGTGTTCCCAGCTCTAGTGTTCCCAGCTCTAGTCACGTGTTCCCAGCTCTAGTCACGTGTTCCCAGCTCTAGTGTTCCCAGCTCTAGTGTTCCCAGCTCTAGTGTTCCCAGCTCTAGTGTTCCCAGCTCTAGTGTTCCCAGCTCTAGTGTTCCCAGCATCCAGCTCTAGTGTTCCCAGCATCCAGCTCTAGTGTTCCCAGCATCCAGCTCTAGTGTTCCCAGCATCCAGCTCTAGTGTTCCCAGCATCCAGCTCTAGTGTTCCCAGCATCCAGCTCTAGTGTTCCCAGCATCCAGCTCTAGTGTTCCCAGCTCTAGTGTTCCCAGCATCCAGCTCTAGTGTTCCCAGCATCCAGCTCTAGTGTTCCCAGCTCTAGTGTTTCCAGCATCCAGCTCTAGTGTTCCCAGCATCCAGCGTCATAGTGTTCCCAGCATCCAGCTCTAGTGTTCCCAGCATCCAGCTCTAGTGTTCCCAGCATCCAGCTCTAGTGTTCCCAGCTCTAGTGTTCCCAGCATCCAGCTCTAGTGTTCCCAGCATCCAGCTCTAGTGTTCCCAGCATCCAGCTCTAGTGTTCCCAGCATCCAGCTCTAGTGTTCCCAGCTCTAGTGTTCCCAGCATCCAGCTCTAGTGTTCCCAGCATCCAGCTCTAGTGTTCCCAGCATCCAGCTCTAGTGTTCCCAGCTCTAGTGTTCCCAGCATCCAGCTCTAGTGTTCCCAGCTCTAGTGTTCCCAGCTCTATTGTTCCCAGCATCCAGCTCTAGTGTTCCCAGCTCTAGTGTTCCCAGCTCTAGTGTTCCCAGCTCTAGTGTTCCCAGCTCTAGTGTTCCTAGCTCTAGTGTTCCCAGCTCTAGTGTTCCCAGCTCTAGTGTTCCCAGCTCTAGTGTTCCCAGCTCTAGTGTTCCCAGCTCTAGTGTTCCCAGCATCCAGCTCTAGTGTTCCCAGCTCTAGTGTTCCCAGTTCTAGTGTTCCCAGCTCTAGTGTTCCCAGCTCTAGTGTTCCCAGCTCTAGTGTTCCCAGCTCTAGTGTTCCCAGCTCTAGTGTTCCCAGCATCCCGCTCTAGTGTTCCCAGCTCTAGTGTTCCCAGCTCTAGTGTTCCCAGCTCTAGTGTTCCCAGCTCTAGTGTTCCCAGCTCTAGTGTTCCCAGCTCTAGTGTTCCCAGCTCTAGTGTTCCCAGCATCCAGCTCTAGTGTTCCCAGCTCTAGTGTTCCCAGCTCTAGTGTTCCCAGCATCCAGCTCTAGTGTTCCCAGCTCTAGTGTTCCCAGCTCTAGTGTTCCCAGCATCCAGCTCTAGTGTTCCCAGCTCTAGTGTTCCCAGCTCTAGTGTTCCCAGCTCTAGTGTTCCCAGCTCTAGTGTTCCCAGCTCTAGTGTTCCCAGCTCTAGTGTTCCCAGCATCCAGCTCTAGTGTTCCCAGCTCTAGTGTTCCCAGCTCTAGTGTTCCCAGCTCTAGTGTTCCCAGCATCCAGCTCTAGTGTTCCCAGCTCTAGTGTTCCCAGCTCTAGTGTTCCCAGCATCCAGCTCTAGTGTTCCCAGCTCTAGTGTTCCCAGCTCTAGTGTTCCCAGCTCTAGTGTTCCCAGCTCTAGTGTTTCCAGCGCTAGTGTTCCCAGCTCTAGTGTTCCCAGCTCTAGTGTTCCCAGCATCCAGCTCTAGTGTTCCCAGCATCCAGCTCTAGTGTTCCCAGCATCCAGCTCTAGTGTTCCCAGCATCCAGCTCTAGTGTTCCCAGCGGAAGTAATGACACAGGAGCGTCATAAATGCGTTTTGAGAAGATGTGGGTAGAGTATCAATCCGTAAAATATAATTCACCATACAAATCCATTCTGCATAATAATGAGACCACCAGGCTCGTGATACTTGGAGACGCCCAAAAAAATACAACCCCAACTAATAAATTCTGCATCTCGAAGACTGACGGGAAACAAGTTCCACGCAGAAAATAAAGCTATAAAGATGCCTTCCTTGCCGTGCCAAGCTTCGAGTCAATCACAAAAGATCCGCTTATCACTAGGAGAAAAGCACCCATCAACTTTGGATATACAAGGTGACCCCCAAAACATGCAACTCATAAGAATGATTTGCCGCTAGTGTTGATATTGAGCAGAACTGTCTTAACAGGAAGGGCTGCGCCTTGAGGGCTCGGGTCACTAACCAAATGCTGTCTCGTGTTCACATAAAAATACACCAAAGAAGGAAATTAATGCTACAGATTTCCTTGGGGCAGAGATGCACTGATGAGGCTAAAAAAATGTCCTAATCTCGTTTTTGTGAATGAAGTGATAATCATCTTTCCTAGCCCTGGGCAAGACGAAGACATCTCTCCGACTCATCTTTTCACTCGACTTGGTAATTATACTCTTCCGCGTTGACAGACAAACTAAAAGTACTCCGAAATAGTTCGGCTTTGTTAACATTATGGCGGTTTACCTTGAATACTGAATCAGTTAGATGTGTGCATACTGTGGTCAGATCCAACGAAAAGAGCAAAGCATTTGCCTCAGGAACAAACAACAAAATGGAGACAAAAATTAAATGAATGAAAAAACAAGAAAGGTAGGTATAGGTTGTTGGAACGTTTGTTATTGACAAAACAATACATTCACAGATATTTCGACCCAACGGTCTTTTAAGTGAACAGACAAACAAATATTCACACAAAACTTATCTTGATAGAATCAGTTTACGTCCACTCGTCAGGAAGCCGAGCCAATCAATCTTCATTCATTGGGTCTACATCCTTATCAGTACCCGTTAACAACAACATAATTGTCTGATTTTTAAACGCGACTACAAAACAAAGCAAAAATCAAAACACACACAACAAACAACAACAACAACAACAACAACAACAACGACAACAACACGACAGTAAAATTAAATGATTACTCCGCTTCGCCTGTGGAAAAGTACTTCTAAGGTCACTACCAGGCGGTGCACGTGTCGGGGTTATTGTTTGACCCCGTTCATCTCATTTACATGATATACACACGTGTGAAGACATGGTTTATTTATCACATGGGCGGTCTCTCTCTCTCTCTCTCTCTCTCTCTCTCTCTCTCTCTCTCTCTCTCTCTCTCTCTCTCTCTCTCTCTCTCTCTCTCTCTCTCTCTCTCTCTCTTATGTGAGACAAAACATTATTCACACTGTATCTCTAAGCTTCTCTGTATTTCAGCCCTTTGTTACGTACCCGTGTACCTATCTTATGTTTTGATTATCAGCTAGAGGAAATAGTTATCAGCAAAATATTAATTCTAACCGCCATTTGCATTTCTTAGTTTCCAAAATAGCTACTTCCTCTAGCAGATAATCAAGACCAAATATACGTTCACAGCGGTACCAAAATCAAGAGTACTGGTCAAGAAACAAAGACGCACGAAGCAATTGAAAACTGTGAATGTCGTACGTGACAGTTTTGTTAAACTTCACCTTAAAGTTCTGGTCACACCTTTTTCTGTCTGCATACATACAATCCACGAAATCCTGATGTGCACAAAAACGATAATTTTACCTTGGAAAAGAACAGAAAGAATAAAATGGATGAGTCCAAAGGTCAGAAGTCACAAAATCCGCCTAGATTGAACAAAATGAACAAAGTAAAAGGACAACCAGAAAGTAAAAAAAGTCACCAACAAGAAAGAAGAAACAACTACAAGTGTGACAGTTAAGATTTTATAACCGACACCCCCGTACATTTGTCAGGTTTCTGGGTCGACATCGAATCAGACAGCCACGGGAAAAGTTTGAATTTCAAAGTGTTCTTTCCCAGCCGCGCAGGGCTTCCGCTCTGCAACCAGTCATTCCAAGTGAGTGCGCATTCTGTCCAAATTAGAATTTTAATCCAGGGTTCCATTGACTTTGAAAGGGCGAAGAAAAAAAGTCACACACACAAAATGTAAGGAGCAATCTCTCCTCCTCCGTATCCGCTTCCACACACACCCTTCCCCTTCCCCCGTCACCACCACCATGCCTGATCCGCCCAGTGAATTAGACATTGCCATTGCAGAGGCAGGTTTGTTTTTCGTGGAAGAATCCTTACAGTGTTTCGGGGTCAATTGGACAGTGTCATTTTTGGGTTCGATTTTGTCGAAGAGTGACAGCATGCTGCTTCAATTTCGCCGATTGGAGTTGAGCACGCAAACAACAACAACAACAACAACAACAACAACAACAACAACAACAACAACAACAACAACAACAACAAAATCAACAACAACATCATCGTCTGATTTTAAAACGCGACTACAAAACAAAGCAAAAATCAAAACACACACAACAACAAACAACAACAACAACGACGACGACGACGACGACAACAACAACAACAACAACAACAACAGCAACATCTTCTTCTTCTTCTGCGTTCGTGGGCTGAAACTCCCACGTACACTCGTGTTTTTTGCACGAGTGGAATTTTACGTGTATGACCGTTTTTTACCCCTCCATTTAGGCAGCCATACGCCGTTTTTGGAGGAAGCATGCTGGGTATGTTCGTGTTTCTATAACCCACCGAATTCTGACATGGATTACAGGATCTTTTTCGTGCGCACTTGGTCTTGTGCTTGCGTGTACACACGGGGGTGTTCGGACACCGAGGAGAGTCTGCACACAAAGTTGACTCTGAGAAATAAATCTCTCGCCGAACGTGGGGACGAACTCACGCTGACAGCGGCCAACTGGATACAAATCCAGCGCGCTACCGACTGAGCTACGACATCCCCGCCCCACAGCAACATCAAAAACAACAAGAACAACAACAACAGCAGCAACAACAACAACAACAACGACGACGACAACAACAACAACAACAACAACAACAACAACAACAACATTGAAACATTAAAATGATTGCAAGCGGAATAAAAGGAGGAGAAGATGAAACAAAACCATGAAATATCCGCTTGTCTTCTCAGGCACTTCCTTCTTTTTATCTCCACCTCAAATATTGTAATCCCACAAAGACAGAGAGAGAGAGAGAGAGAGAGAGAGAGAGAGAGAGAGAGAGAGAGAGAGAGAGAGAGAGAGAGAGAGAGAGAGAGAGAGAGAGAGAGAGAGAGAGAGAGAGAGAATGACAATGACAATGACAATTCTTTATTTAACGAGGGTAATAGAGTAAGCAGTGATCTGCTTTTTTTACATCCAGCCCTCGCCCTGAAAAGGGAATAACTAAAGACAAACAAAACACTTCTACATTTTAACCGATAACTGAAGTAAGAACGTATCTATATATATATACGACTAGTGTCTGTCTGTCTGTCTGTTCGCGATGCACGGCCAAAGTTCTCGGTGGATCTTTTTCAAATTTGGACACCGTATTCAGCTACACCCCGGACACAACCTCATCGATGAGATATTTCAACACGTGCTCTCTGCGCGCAGCGCTGTGCGCGCTGAACCGATTTTGGTTTTTTTGGTCTGGATCCACTACCAGTAACTCTTCCTTATCTTCTCCAGTGTTTTCAGCCGCGATTATCTCCCTTCCTCCGTGTGGCGTCAATCCATATTCCCGTTACTACGTTACTGTTTTTAGAAGGTCACTGCACGTTACTATTTTTAGAAGGTCTCCAGTGTTTTGCGCGTTTATCTCCTTTCCTGGTATTCGGCTCTACTTCTTCCCGGCGAAGCCGGTACCCGGCGAAGTTATACATATGTACACAAAATGCATTGCATAGAGGGAAATTGCGAGTAAGTGTGTGAATCTAGCGGTATAGAGTAGATTCATTAAAACAACACAATGCTCTTAGTCATACATTGCATTTAAAAGAAAATCAATGAAACAAGCAATACATTGCATTAATCATCACACATCTAAATGGTTGGTTGTTCATCCGAAAAAAGAGAGTGGCATGTTAAATACAAACCTTTTTCAGACAAATTATGCTTATTTTGACTTCATTAGATAAGACAAATATCTGCTCTTAAAAACATTTGTGCTGGTAGTTTGCCGCAGGAAGGTTAGAAGAGAGTTCCAGAGGCTGGTACCGGAATAAATCAAACTGGACTTAAACAAGTCAATCCGAGGAGTAGGAGTGTTCAATCTCATAGATTGGTGTGAATTCCTCATGGTAAATTTGGCAATTAGAGTTTAGGTACACGCCGAATGATAATTTTGCTCATAAGGGTACCTTTATTATAACCTAATTGTGAAGGAAATTACGAATAACACTAACAGGCAAAGTTTGATAGTGATATCCTCCACGCTTTGAGAGCGCTAACCAGAGATAATAGAGTGACGTAGCGTAAGTGTGGTGCACGTACTGTGAATTCAGCTCACTGACCGAGAGAGTTGATGTTGTGAATCGCAACGAAGATTACGTTACACTTAACCACTGTCCAGCGACAGGGAGGGGTTGTCACAGGAATCGACCGGGAGAAAGGAAGCCCGAGTAGAGCGCTTAACAGGTAAATGGAATAAGCATTTGAATACCGTTAATGTTTATCGCATAAGTTGAATCGACTAACACTAGTACTGTAACTTTAAACATAGCAGACAGATATCTAAGACAAGATGTCCGCTATTTATGTTGTGCAGTGCGTCGTGTAACCGGTCGTAAAGGAAGGTAGTGACCAGATGACAGAATGAAGGATCTGAGAAGCCGCCGGAATATCACGCCTATAGACTCGCATAGCTGAGATTCGACGGGATTTCTAGAAGCTAGTGCACGGTTATTTTTGTCCGTAGAGTTGGACCATAGTGGTCACAGGGCGGTAGAAACTGAGTAGACCGAGGTCACCAGTAGAAGTAAATAGTAGTTAAAATACATTTCCTATTGAACAGCAATAGAAGCTGTGTAATTCTGCGTATAACCAGAATTAAAATATGTCTACAATATCTTAATTACTTAAGAGATAGGGAATATTTAGTAGACAGAGCAGACGGTGTTTTAAGTCTGCCGTAGTAGGAACTATAACTGGTTTTTGTTGACTACACACGAGCCGTGAGTAGATACCTGTAAATTAGATATCGTGTGCCTGTGAGTTCACGGACTGGTTGTGTAGTTTCATAACCAAGTGAAGGGTAGAGAGTTTTGTTATTGCAACTGTGTACGAGATTGTAATCTCGAGTTGGTTTTTTTGCCTACAAAACTGTGAGTACTGGATTTTTGAGTACTTAACCTTTATGTTCATGATTGTGTGTATTTGTGTGTATGATGTCATAGCCGTATAATACAGTGGAGGGAACTTACCTTTGGCGTTGTGTTTGATTCCTGTATGACAGCATACTAGCACATTTACATTCATTCACACTAATCTTGCCTTCAGAAGGAGAATGCCTACATTTATGTAGTCTACCTCACACAGGGTTGTTTTCTCTAATAAAATTACTTTGAGCGCTCGTTTGTGCAATCTTATTATTGGTTTTCATGACTTATCACTTGCCTATTCCCATAAGGTTGATGCGTAATCAATAACAGATTGAATATGGGCATTAAAGAATAACTTCCTGGCTTCCAAATTCAGGAAGTGCTTGATTCTAGATAAGAGATATACTTTCTTGGACATGACTTTAGAAAGTTATTCGATGTGGTGTGACCATGACAGGTTGTTATCGATGGTCACTCCCAGCACTTTATGATGGTCGACTTGTTTAACAATTTCATCATTGACAATCAAATCGTTAAAAGTTGAGGTAATGTTCTGACGTTTTTGTCGAGTTGTTATTATCATACATTTAGTTTTTTGGGGGGTTTAGGGACATATATGACTCAGCTCAGTCCATTCACTCAGCTGGTTTAAACCTTCTTGCCGTGATTCTGATAAACGATTTAAAGTGGTGTCACTAGAATGTATGGTAGTGTCATCTGCAAAAAGTTCACATAAGTTTTTGACATGAAAGGGCAGGTCATGTATGTATTTGGAGAAGAGTAGAGGTCCTAATACTGACCCTTGTGGCACGCCATACCGTACAGCCTGCATACTTGATGCTGTATATGGAGAAGAGTAGAGGTCCTAATACTGACCCTTGTGGCGCGCCATACCGTACAGCCTGCATACTTGATGCTGTATATGGAGAAGAGTAGAGGTCCTAATACTGTCCCTTGTGGCGCGCCATACCGTACAGCCTGCATACTTGATGCTGTATATGGAGAAGAGTAGAGGTCCTTATACTGTCCCTTGTGGCACGCCATACCGTACAGCCTGCATACTTGATGCTGAAGCGTTTGTATGCATGCACACTTTGTTGCCTGTCGCTGAAAAAAACCTAATAAGATTGACTGAATCAATCCCGAGTCCATATAATGAGAGTTTTCTGAGTAACAACTTGTGACCAATTACATCAAAACCTTTGGCAAAGTCTACAAAAACAGCACCACAAAATTCATTATCGTTTATCTTGTCCAGCCAATGATCAACAAGAGAGTTTAAGGCAGTGTGACACGAGTGATTAGCCCTGAAGCCAGACTGGTTTGGGTGAAATAATTTATTCTTGTCAAAGTGCGCGAATATGTGTTTGTTTATATGTTTTTCAAGTGGTTTTGATAATACAGACAATATAGAAATCGGTCTATAATTTGAGGAGTCTCTCTTATCACCAGATTTAAACAAAGGAAAGATTTTAGCCTGTTTGAGGGCCATTGGAAAATATTTTTTTGTCTAGACAGAGATTATAAATGTAAGTGAGAGTATCGGAAGTTACTGGGGCTGACAACTTAAGAATTTTTCCATCCAGCCCATCTATCCCCCGGGTACCTGTTTGCTTTAAATGTGTGAGAGCTTGAAAGAGAGAGAGAGAGAGAGAGAGAGAGAGAGAGAGAGAGAGAGAGAGACAGAGAGAGACAGAGACAGAGACAGACAGACAGACTGAGAGAGAGACAGACAGAGACAGACACAGACAGACAGACAGACAGATAGACAAACAGACTGACAGACAGAGACAGACAGATCAACAGACAGACAGACGGACACAGACAAACAGCCAAACAGAGAGAAAGGCAGACACACAGGAACTGATAGTCAAAGAAGGACAGACTCAGAGAGAGTGGGGGTGAGAGGAGAGAGGGGGAGGGGGGGGGGGATCCCACACCACAAAGAAAGCCAGCTCCCCAATCCCAAACGCTTTCTGACTTCACAAGGGCTGTAAAAGTTGCCCCCCGGGAATGGCAGAGAAAGGCAGAAAGAACCCCTTCATTATCCTTGACAAAACTCCATTTCCACGCTCCCAGCAGCGAGAATAAAAGACAAATCAGCTAGATTACCAGGCCCCTGGCAACATGTCTTGGATCTCTCTTTGTCAACTGTTTACAGCGTCTCCACACCCCCCCCCCCCCCCCCCACCCCCCACAATTTTCTCATCTCCCGCACCTTCTTCGTCACGTGCGCTACTAAGATTTATTTGATTTTCTTTGCTTCAAGGGTTTTTTCAAAGCGGAGGTTATCGGCCTACTTACCCAAATGTGTCATGTCAACGGAAGAAGAAGCTAAACGCGCACAGCATCTCCATCCCCCCTATCCTCCCCCCCCCCCCCCCCCTGATGTGCAGCCTCAACTAATTTTCAAACCCGGATATGACGTCATCACAGACATTGAAAAAAAAAGATATTGAAGAAAAAAGTGTGGTATTATCATCTGGAATAACTAACGTGTTAAGATTCAAAATCAAAAGTTGTGTAGTTTTCCGGAAAGTGCTCTACAGACACACATACATACATATTATATACATCCACCATGACCTCGTCTCAATTCATAGTCTACCGGAATACAATTAGTCAAGTAATCAAAAATGATAAGAGAGAAAAAGAGAGAGGGGGAGAGAGAGAGAGGTTGATTGATTGAATGATTGATTGATTGATTGATTGATTGATTGATTGATTGAACTTTATTTATCGAGGGTAACAGAATAAGCAATGTAAACATGCTTTTTTTCATCCGGCCCTCGCCCATTGAGGGTAACTCGATTAATAACAAGAAGAAATAGAAGTTAAGTTAATTACAATACAATTTACATTATTAACATGTCAAACGATTAAAAAGACATTTCAAATTGCATACATTTTTTACGTACATAAAAATGTCATGTATTTTTTATGAATGTATTTTTTACATTTAGTCAAGTTTTGACTAAATGTTTTAACATAGAGGGGGAATCGAGACGAGGGTCGTGGTGTATGTGTGTGTGTGTGTGTGTGTGTGTGTGTGTGTGTGTGTGTGTGTGTGAGTATGTGTGTGTGTCTGTGTGTGTGTGTGTGTGTGTGTGAGTGTGTGTGTGTGTGTGAGTGTGTGTCTGTGCGTGTGTGTGTGTAGAGCGATTCAGAGTAAACTACTGGACCGATCTTTATGAAATTGTACATGAGAGTTTCTGGGTATGATATCCTCAGATTTCTTTTTGATTTTTTCGATAAATGTCTCTTATGACGTCATATCCGGCTTTTTGTAAAAGTTGAGGCGGCACTGTCACACCTTCATTTTTCAATCAAATTGATTGAAATTTTGGCCAAGCAATCTTCGACAAAGGCCGGACTTCGGTATTGTATTTCAGCATGGAGGCTTACAAATTAATTAATGACTTTGGTCATTAAAAATCTAAAAATTGTAATTAAAATTATTTTTTTATAAAACGATCCAAAATTACTTTAATTTTATTCTTCATCATGTTCTAATTCCAAAAACATATAAATATGTTATGGATTAAAAACAAGCTCTGAAAATTAAAAATATAAAAGTTATGATTAAAATTAAATTTCCGAAATCGTTTTAAAAACAATTTCATCTTATTCCTTGTCGGTTCCTGATTCCAAAAACATATGGATAGGATATGTTTGGATTAAAAACACGCTCAGAAAGTTAAAACGAAGAGAGGTACAGTAAAGCGTGCTATGCAGCACAGCGCAACTGCTACCGCGCTAAACAGGCTCGTCACTTTCACTGCCTTTTGCACTAGCGGCGGACTACAGTCATTGTGAAAAAATGCAGTGCGTTCAGTTTCATTCTGTGAGTTCCACAGCTTGACTAAATGGAGTAATTTCGCCTTACGCGACTTGTTAATACATACTGACATACATCAAAACATTTCAAGAGAGAGAGAGAGAGAGAGAGAGAGAGAGAGAGAGAGAGAGAGAGAGAGAGAGAGAGAGAGAGAGAGAGAGAGAGAGAGGAAAAAAAGACAGACATAAACAAAACGAAAACAGAGATATGTCATTGTTTTATTTTTTATTTAAATTTTATCTCATGCAATTTATATCGTGCACATATCCCAACCACGGATTCAAGGCGCAGGGATTTATTTATGCCGTGTGAGATGGAATTTTTTACACAATATATCATGCATTCACATCAGCAGTCCTCGTGGGAGTTGATGACTTGTGTATGTGCATGCGCGTGCGTGCGTGTGTGTGCCTGTGTATGTGTGTGCGTGCGTGCGTGCGTGCGTGCGTGCGTACGTACGTGCGTGCGCGCGCGCGCGTGCGTGCGCGCGCGCGCGTGCGTGCGTGCATGCGTGCGTGCGTGCGGCCGGCCGTGCCTCTGTGTGTGTGTGTGTGTGTGTGGTTGTGGTTGTGTGTGTGCGTGGTTGCGCGTGCGGGCGAGCAACTTTATTGACGGGCCGCCAGATTACTAATATTATTGGTACATGTCCTAAAACTGTCTACGGGAGACAATTCATGGCCATTATTGAAACAGTCCAGCGGAGACAAATTCACGATAACACCGTCAGCAGTTGAAGGGAGGTAAGCCTTGGTGATGTCAGAACACTGCCCAAGGGAGACAAGTCATTGGAGACGCCCTCGATCTGCCGGAGTATAACTGCAAATTTGGCCTCAAAATTGATCCATGTCAGGGCCGGACTAGGCGAAGAGGAGGGGGGGGGGGTTACCAGTGGTGCCCCAGGGGGATGTCCCCCTGGCGGCAGGGGCGGATCAGTTCATTTTATGACTGGGTTTTTTCAAAAGTATATTGTGAAGATATGGGTGTGAAGGCGCGAAGCGCCGAGCCGACGGCGCGAAGCGCCTAGCTTGCTATAGTGGGGCTCCTATGTTGCAAAATCATTCAAATCATGCAACAAACACCAAATTAAGCAAATATGAAGAGTTTTATGTGCTTAACAAAACCTGATACAGAGCCATCGCGAAAAATAAAAAAATGGGTAGTTTTTAAAATAAATTTCAAAATGGCCGCCAGTGTAAACGGTTGGGTATGTTAGGCATATTTCACTTCATGTGATTAACAGCAAATTTGGCGTAAATGGACATTTGCTTTTGCTTAACAAAACCTGATACAGAGCCACCGTGAAAAAATTAAGAAATCAGTAGTTTTTTTACAATTTTCAAAATGGCCGCCAATAAAAGGGTATTTAGGCATTTTTGATGCTACAAGACATTCTCTTGCAATAGAAACTAACACAAACACATTTTTAAACAAACAATACATGTATTGTTGGTGCAGAGAATGATTGGACGGTGTGGGTGGCAGGGTTGAAGAATTTGTGGATTACCTGAACTGTGCAAAAATAAATATATTGCACCAATTTTCATACCAAAACGAAAACATTCATTCCTGTGCTGTTATATTCAATGTGTGCTATTGAGGGCACTCAACTTGGCTAACTGGAACACTTTTAAGATAAAAGGTGGCCTTTACATGGGTTATTTGACCGCCGCCCAAATAAGGGTACCCCCAAAATAAAACTGATAAAAATGTAATGTATCAACTCAAAAGTCGACTAAAATTCATAATCGCTGTATTTCGAAAACGTTGTTTGTTCTCATGTGTTTACACAACTAGCACATTCCGGCAAATGTCTATACTCAAAAGAAAACTTTGGCAGTACTTGAAACAACCATCTGTCATATATACATGCGAAGTCAAAAATATGTGGGATGTAAGCCAACAAACCTGTGGCAGTTTTTAAAATATTATTTCGTGAAGATTTGAAAGTGTACTCAAACGGTTGAACTACGCCTCGTGCGTAGACACACATTCCTGAAAGTTTCAACGCAACCCACTTGGTCATTGCTAAAATACATGGATTTTAGTTGACTTGGGTATCCCTCAAATTTGACACATAAACATCTCATCCGTGAGATCGACACATACATCAGTAGGTACAATGGCACAACACTAGAAATATGCAAGATGGCGAAATAAAACAACCTGTTCTGGATGGATAATCAAGTTGACTTTCTCTTCGTATACAACAGTGACCCAGTTGTGCCTCAGGAATTGTCGTCGGCTTTTTAAAAGGTACCCGAAGTTTTTGTCACATCTCTTTGTCACGTCAAGGGTATCCTTATTTTGACGGCGTAAATGATGATGTTAAAAACAAATGTGCCAGATAGCGAAGATGCGAGCCTTTAATGGCATAGACAGTTTGAATAAAATGACACAGGAATAAAAGTTTGAGTTGGGGTATGAAAATGGGTGCAATAATATTTTTGCACAGTTTAGATGCTGACAGTTTTCACAGGCATGCAAGCACATTTGCAGAGAGCTGTGCTCTGCAGTCCTTCTTAGCAGCATTTGCAGCGTTTTGTTGTACAGCTCTTCTTGCAGGCACACCTCATGAGTTCTCGGCACACGCTGGATACCTCTTGAAAGCTCGTCCAGAATGACTCCCACTTTCCAGCCTTGAACTGCCAGCCCACAGAGTTTGGAAGTCTAATAGGTAGATGGCTCTTCTCAATCTCATGTCCTGCAGCAGCACCTCACTTGTAAGGGGATTATGGTCAATTTGGCAGCTCTTTTTACTGAAGAGGTACCGTCTAGCACTGTTTACACCCAGTACGTTGCTGGTTTTGTCCTACAAATGTACACCAAAAAGCTCTTGTGCTGCCCTGTCAGTGGTACTCAGCTTACAAAGAGGAGCAGACAACCTGAAGAAAGTTTGAGTGACGTCTTCAAATGCTTGCCATACTTCCCAAGCCTTCTGATTCCCCAATACCATTGAAGAACGACATAGTGTCACAGCCTGTAAGGCTATGCAAAATGGGCAGACAGGGTGACTTCTCTTGGCCAATGGCTTTGGCAATGTGGCGATACACTTCACGAGCAGAAAAAACCGCAACACAGCTGGAATGAGAAGCAGACTGTCTGGCCTCCTCTACATCCATGGTGCAGGAAATCAGCCTGGGGTACCCTTCACACAAAAGATGAAAAGTGACATTTTTATTTGAATGTATTTGAATAATGTTTACTATCTCAGAGAGTCGGTCAAAGCCGGGTTAGCAAGTCTTCACACAACAGACCAAAATGAAAGAAAATTGTATTTCATGAATTCGTATAATTCTTACTGTTTCAGGTTAAAAAACAAACAAACACAGTTTCCAGTGACCCAACTGATTCTGGAATCTTTCTGACCGCTACATTTATTCGCTTCAAACAGTCGCTAACAGAATGTTGACCATAGTGAGGGTTCGTACGTTAAACCCATCAAATTCACAGAGGTCGCTTACAAATGATGTGCAAACATGTTCCAATTAATACAAATAAAAATATCTTACTGTTAAGATGTATTAGGTAACAAACCTTGATACAGTAGAACTACTACTAGTGAAATCGGCTCCCTTCTGTGGCACCGGAATAAATGCAGAACGCTTGTTCCCAGGAACCGGCATGTGGTGTAACTCTTGTATATATCCTGTAAAAATAAAATTCACACCAATGCACGGTCAACTTCAAATAAGCAAAAGGATGAGAAACAAGCAACAAACCAAAATTGTAAAACTCAAAGAGCGGTACCTCTTCATTTTTCAAAACCACTTATCTCATTTGATTAGCATACACTGTATGCTTTTGTCTGTTACCTACCGTCTTTGAAAGTTTGATCACAACACTGTAAAGACATGGGGAGTGGAGTGTTTTTATCTCCAGCTGGTCATCCTACTATCTGGCCTACCCTCACTCAGTTTTTGACTCTACCCCTCCCCACCTTATGGAAGTCCTTAACGTAGGCAGGACTAATCATTTATCATACCATGAACAATCTCTTTCTCCTCGCCTTTTATTCAAAGTTCGTTTAATCTGTTTAAAATCACCAGCGTGGCGATCATGATTTCCTTACTTGTAATCAACAGATAGATCTAGATCTATCAGCATCACAATCCAGCTGATGAGCTATTGCAAGATTAAACAAAGTCTCTGCATTTCAGCGCTTCACCCGATGAATAACAGACCCCAGGGGAGAATTAAACAGTAAAATGATGTGACATTGGTGAATGGATGCGTATTCTTGAAAACTTACCTTCAGAAACGTTGTTTTCGTTCAAATCAAAACACGCAATGTTGCGGAGGCCGCCATCTTGAATTTTCATGCTGCGGATAAATAAAATTCTAAAAACGATCAAATTAAATACCAGAACACAAAAATACCCATAAGAGTATTTATGTCATGCATGTGTTATCAGCAGACAACTTCTGGTGCATGGTAAACCATTGAATTTTACATTTGCTGAGTTGGGAATATTTACTGCTGAGCGCTTTTGGTACGAATTTCGTCTGCTGTAAATGCAGCCTTTTATTCCCTATCAAAGACACAAAAAAACGATTTCTGAAGTGGCTCTGTATCTGAAATCCCTTAAATAATTATAAGGAACAATATCACAAAGTATGGTGTTTGTTGCAAGATGTGAATGATTTATGAGTGCGTCTGCAACATACGAGCCCCACTACTAGGAGGGTCCGGGGGCATGCCCCCCCGGAAAATTTTGAAACAAGAAGGGCAAAGCCCATACGACTCACATGCTTGACCTTGACCTTTCATGACATCATACACTAAGAACTGCTTTACACATTTTTCCTACCAAAATGCATGTGACCTTGACCCAAGGTCAAGGTCATCCAAGGTCATGCAACACAAAGCTGTTAATTCAAGACATAGGAAGTACAATGGTGCTTATTGGCTCTTTCTACCATGAGATATGGTTACTTTTAGTGGTTCACTACCTTATTTTGGTCACATTTCATAAGGGTCAAAGTGACCTTGACCTTGATCATATGTGACAAAATGTGTCTCATGATGAAAGCATAACATGTGCCCCACATAATTTTTAAGTTTGAAACAGTTATCTTCCATAGTTCAGGGTCAAGGTCACTTCAAAATATGTATACAATCCAACTTTGAAGAGCTCCTGTGACCTTGACCTTGAAGCAAGGTAAACCAAACTGGTATCAAAAGATGGGGCTTACTTTGCCCTATATATCATATATAGGTGAGGTATTCAATCTCAAAAACTTCAGAGAAAATGGGAAAAATGTGAAAAATAGCTGTTTTTTAGACAACATTTATGGCCCCTGCGACCTTGACCTTGAAGCAAGGTCAAGATGCTATGTATGTTTTTTGGGGCCTTGTCATCATACACCATCTTGCCAAATTTGGTACTGATAGACTGAATAGTGTCCAAGAAATATCCAACGTTAAAGTTTTCCGGACGGCCGGACGGACGGACGTCCGGACGGACGGACGGACGGACGGACGACTCGGGTGAGTACATAGACTCACTTTTGCTTCGCATGTGAGTCAAAAAGGATGCAAAATGGTGCAATCTGGTGCATTCTGAGGATGATCATTACCAGTTTCAGGCAGCAGATTTTGTCACTGATTAATACCCCAAAAATTGAAACTCAATGTAAAATAAAGAAATGCATACCTCATTCAATATTTTTATTTTTTGGCTGGGGGGGGTCCGGAAACCCTACAACCCACCCCCCCCCCCCCCCCCCCCCCCCCTCGTTGTGGGGGTCAGGGGGCGAAGCCCCCTGAAGCTGACGGGTAGGTCATATTCTGAGATAGGAAAATGGTCGCTCCTTGCATGAAACGGCATAAAATAAGCAATAATAAAAAAAAATTAAATAAGTAAGGTACATGTTTAGGCTAGGGGGGGGGGGGGGGGTTGCGCAACCCCCATAACCCCCCCGGTAGTCCGGCCCTGCATGTGATTTGGACACCAGTATAAAACCCTAGTTTCATGGAATAATGTCTACCTTCAAACCTACCTCAGTCCAACATAATGACATACAAGCTTAAAAATGATTAAATATAAGCCCTTTTTTATTCAATAGATTGTTCTGTTGTTGAATTTTTTTATTTTTGTGTGTGTGTGAGAATATATAATGCTTTAAATTTTGATTTAGCATTGTAACACACAGAATGCAGATTTATAATGTTATGTCTCCATTGCAAAAACTTGATTTCTTTCTTTTGTAACATTTTTTTAACTCGTTAATATGCTATAAAAACTGCAGTTTGAGTATTTCTGTACTGTTCACTGTTCTTGTTTTGTGTGTGTGTGTGTGTGTGTGTGTGTGTGTGTGTGTGTGTGTGTGTGTGTGTGTGTGTGTGTGTGTGTGTGTGTATTTTTTGTCCTTTTTATCCTGTGTGTGTGTAGGTGGTTTTTTTTTAGTGGAGACGTAACGGAGTTGAACGTCATCAGAAAACTTGAAACCAGTAAATGAACCAATGGCAAGAGAGACGATCCATTGTTGAACAAGTGTAATGGTAGACCACTGGTTAGCTCCCTTCCTACGTAACTAGAACCCCCTGTTAGGATCCCCAATTTAAGATCTCCCCCTACTTGAGACCTTACTTTTTCACACTTTCTCTAAAGTTACCTCTGTTTTAAGGCCTGATTTTCTCAGATTGTTGGAGGTCTAGAAATGGGGGGTTCCAATGTACATGTATGCAGTTGGTATCACCAATCAATCAATCATCCAAGGATGAAATTCAAAAGGTAGACAAGACACACACACACACACACACACACACACAACTCTCTCTTTCCATGGGTGGGACTAAAAAATGTCATGAATCCGTAACCGAAAAAAAAGAAACTGAAAAAAGGCAATAATCGAATTCGGATTTCTCGGAAGAATCCCACCCATGCTGAGTTTCTGTTATGTTTGTATGCTTGTGAAGGTAAGATCTGTCAGTCTGTCTCTCTCTCTCTATGTACTGTCAAATTTGAAATGAATTTGATGTGCCACAGTGCTTTAAACCTTTTACCCCTAGAAGTCTGAAGATGAAGGTCTCTCCCTCTGGGTTTTGTGTAAGGTAAAATGTATATAGATTAGTGTTACCTGCACGTTGTGTTTGAAAGTCAAGAACCGTACTTTTGTCAGGCAATGACTGTAATCCTTGGACAATGAAACACAAACACATTATTGTGAAATCGTCCATCAGTTTCAATAAGGGTAGGGTGGGGCGATATTATCAGGAAGCATACTTTTGTAGTCTGGTTTTAACCCTTTGGCTGGTTGTCGCGCTACTTTACGTGTAGGCTACTGTCACCTGCTTGTCACGACATGTCGCGGGCCGGCTGGGCCGCTATTGCCCTAACCCTAACCCTGGCTCAGTCAGTTTGGTCGGTTCCGATTACCTCCCATGGATGCGAAAACCTATTTTTCTCTCTGTTAATTTAACAGTGGCTATGTAACATGTGTTACAGAATTGCACCAGTGTAAGGGTTAATGTTCATGTCTAGCTATGCGATTTGGGGTTAGCATTAAGATTTAAATATAGACGTCATGAAGTTTTAATGTAGAAATCAGTGCTTACGAGAGCCAATGAGCGCTTCTGGGGTGATACCGCGAAACAACTCCTGTGATCTTGCCGCGAGGTTCCGCTTCTTACCATTGTCTTTTTACCGTATAAAATGCACGACACACGAACTGTTACCAAAGCGACATGGTATTTGGGACCAATGCACGTTTTTTTCCTGTCTCGTGTGATCTTGCCGCAAGGTTCCGCCTGTTACAAGCCGAAAGAAAGAAGGGGCATAACCTCACCAGAACTGCCCATTGTACTTGCCCACAGACTGAGATACACACAAAAATATGTACACACACAAACTGTCACACAAACACATGTACACACACACACACACACAAGAAACCAAACTGCTCATTTGTAAGGCATTTTATTTACAAACATTACGATTTTGCATAAAAAAACACAACCATGGAAGTGTTTGCTGTAACATCACTGCAAAATAACATAATCACTACTTCACAAATACTGTGAAGAAATCTGTTGCCAAACAACTGCTGGCGGTCCGGCAGAAGCACAACACAATTTAATTTTCTAAATAAATAAAAATTAATAAGAAAAAAGACAGAAATTGAGCACAGGCAAAATACAATATATACAAGAGAAATACTTTGGTTAGTACCAAGTTTATTTGTGTGACAGTGTGTGTGTCTTTGGTGTGTGTCTTTGGGTAAGGGGGCTGGGATCTGATCCTTATTGGAAAAGAATGAAGATTCTAGCTTTAGACTTAAATATTCCAACTTATCCTTTAACACCAGGGACCTAGCCACCTCCAGATCAGTAGCGGGGCGACCATCCCCAACCCGGCGGGTCACAGGTGGGGGATAGTGAACGGCCCTTAGAAATAGGGGTTAGCTGGGAATAAGCTAGCTATAGCAAATAAGCAGTCCCGAACCAACTGGCATTGTTCCTATAACGATGAAGTGGGGTAGGGGGTGGCTCCACTACTTCTACAAAATGCCCGTCAGCCTTGGTCGGCAAATCGTCTACCAGAAGGAAACTTGGATAACGAGGAAACCAGGAGAGCTGAAGACTGAGGTACTAGGCCATTGGCGCTCTCCAGACAACCATGGTACCACGCATCTACACACAGTGATACTGTCAGAACACAGTAACACATACTGACCTGCCAACCCTTTTAAAGCCTCAAGTGTACCAAGTTAGAGTTTCTTTGAATTTTCAGTGTAACAAATGGCTTTTGATTTTTGAACAAAGAACAAAACTTCTCAAAGAAGAAACATTTTCTCCAAGAATTTCATCATCAACTAGCTCACACATATTACAGGTGAAAATCCCAAACACTAAACGATGAAGCAATCAAAATCACAAGCATGAAAATGTGAAACAATTTTATGGTGTACAAATCCCAACGTGAAAAAGTTCTGACTTGCTGAAAATATTGCTGACTTGAGGAAGAAAGCAGGTAAGTTATCGGGTCCCATTGACTTTTTATTACTCAAGTCAGTTATTAATCGCCCGACTTCGTGGACTGAATGGGTTTGACTTCTTTTAAATTGGCCTGGCAAAATAATTGAAGAAATTGTGGGCATTCATACTCCCTTTTGTCATTTTCCCTATAGGTAGACTCTAAAAGCTTACTAGGAAGAGATAAAAAAATAATCATCAAAGGCACTGGGTGAAATACCAACCGAAGTTGAATGTTGTCGGGTTTTTGATTTTGCAGTTACTTCGTTTATTGCTCTCCATAAGGAAGCAGTATCTTTCTTCTCAGAAACAAGTTTATTAAAATAATGCCTTTTGGCCCCGCGCACAAGGTCTAAGACCATATTTCTTTGTTTCTTGTAATCAGCTTTTCATTTGTTCTCTTTATAGAAATCACGAAGAGCCATAGCGTTTATAATGTCTTTATTTAACCACGGGGGAAGTGTGGGGTGCTTAACCCTCTTTTTGCGCAACGGTGAATGCTTATCAATAATTGGCAAAAATGCCTCATACAAAGCAGAAAAGGCACTATTTGGACAAGTATGATTACAAATAAGATGAAAGGGTATAGAAGCAATGTCTCGCAAAAAATCCGTCTCATTGAAGTTTTTAAAGGATCTGTACTCAATTGTTGTATGGCCCTTAGGCGGACGTTTTGGTAATTTAAAAGACCAAGTGCAAAAAATAGGACTGTGGTCATTTATACTTTCATTGGAAACAAACACTTTGGAAACATTACACACATTGTTTGTGTAAATATGATCAATTAACGTTGCAGTAGTATTGGATCTTTTATTAATTGCTTAAGACCAAACAGAGATGTGGTAGAAGACCATGCATGTTGCGGTTTATATAAATCATAACTAAGATCACCTAAGAGGAGAATGTTAGAATTACAATTGTTAACGTTGTCCATCATGCGCACAAAATCATCAATCCATGCAAGTGAAGAGGCTGGATTTGTATATATATAAACCCCACTAACACAGGAGATTTTGAGTGTTTTATCTCAGTCCAGATGCACTCAACATTCTCTGACTCTAAATCAGTTCTCCTTCTTGTGATCTTTCGGATGCTATCATGTACATAAAGCGCAAGTCCAGTATGACTAGACTGGTTGTTGTCGCGTCTTAAAATTGTATAGTTAGTAATGTCAATAGAGGTGTCGTCGATCCTGGAATCAAGGCGAGTTTCGCTTAGGCCAAACAAATGAATTGGATTGTTGGGTCGGTTTAACATTAAGCACACATCAGGAACTTTGTTAAACAAATGATAAACGTTAAGGTGTCCTATCAAAGGCCAGATGTAGAATCACCCAGCGGCATAATTAGGTCACGATGCAGGTCAGATCAGAGAAAAGTTTTTTCCTTTCGTCAAAGTAAAACAAGACAAGAACAAGGAAAAACAAATGTCAGTATCTGCCAAGGCACTCAAATTGTCTGTGATGAAAACCGCCACAGAGAGTTTATAAACTCAGTGTAATGCCAACACACAAGAACACTTTTGCAGAACAGGTATCGCGGATAGCAAAAATAGAGAATTACTGTAAATAAAAGAAAACCGTAAAAAGTGAAGGAAAAACAACAACAATAAAATCAACACAAATCCAAAACGAAGAAGAAGGAGACCTCAGATTACTGCTTCGCTGTCCTGGTTCTCAAACGAGAGCTCTTCCTTGTCTCTACACCGGGGGGCTGAAACAGGTAAGGGTAGAAATTAGCACAAAAAAAGTAAACAAGGCTGAAAATGTGTAAGTAATAGCAAAGTCGACGGAGTGAAGCGCCTAGCCTTGCTAGGGGGGTTCGGGGGCATGGCCCCCCGGAATGTCTTTTTGGCTCACGTAAGTGTAGCCTATGGCCTATGCGATGCTAACTTTTGTCTGTCTGTGCGTGCATGCGTACGTGCGTGCGTGCGTATGTATGTATGTCTGTGGTAGAAACTTTAACATTTGACTGAACACCGAAATACTAATTTTACCTGGTTATTATTCAAGCAACAGCTTCAACGTATTGAAGCAATGATCAACATTTCGTCGGCACGTATGTAGTTAAAGTGTGTATCCAAAGAAAACGGGTGGTGGGGGGTTTTGGGGGGGTAAAAACAGCTGACTGGTTTGTGTCGTGTATGGTATGTAGACCAGGTCAGGGGTCAAGGTTAGGTCAGATCGCGTGAAGGATTGTGGTATGGATACAGTTATCACCGAGATGCAGTTCGCCGATTCGGAGAAGACGACTCATGATTTCACATTGTTCGGTTTCGTAGCTCCAGAAAAATAGATAAAGAAGATACAAAAGGAGATTTCCTACAGGTTAATCTGCACAGCAAGTTTCCAGTGTCTGCGCGAGGAAGCGCTGTCGAAAGCGCAGTGTCGATCTGGCCATCTGGCAGTCGTGTCCCCGTAAGTAGGCTACAGACAGACAGATCTAGATCTAGTGTCTCACACTCTTGCACCGTGTCACCTATGCTTACTGTGTGTGTGTGTATGTGTGACGGAGTGATTGAGTTTGTGTTACTGTTTGTCGATTTCTTACGTGAGCCTTGAAGGCTTCGCCTCTTGTTCTCCAAAGAACCCAAATGGTGCAATTTGGTGTCATCTAAGCTCCAAGTTTGCCATTAAATTCAGTTTTTAGAACCATTTTTGCCTCCCCAATTTATTTTTTCGGCGGACACTTTTGCTTTTTCGGCGGAACAAAAAAACCCAAATTGGCGAAAATTTGCCTTTTGGCGGACAATTCCCATGCCTGCTTCATTACTACCATGGGCCAAGACAAACAGAGATAACTCTATTTCTCCGTCACAAACATTGCAGAAACAAGGTGCCAAATACATGAAAAGTCTGTAAAATTGTGTCCAACAAAGTGAAAATGTCGTTTTACTACTGCCCGGTATTTGTTTATACCACCTGGTAATGATTTATTTTCACCCGGTATTCATGTCAGTCTGGTACTAGGTCGGTAGCAACTAGTGTTTGTTATTTTTAGAATAGATGATTCCTATGCTTTCTCTTCTCTGCACATGCGTTACCCACATTTCCGCCGGTGTGTCAATTTCCACATCAATTTCGTAAACAACAACAACAAGTCGCGTAAGGCGAAAATACAATATTTAGTCAAGTAGCTGTCGAACTCACAGAATGAAACTGAACGCAATGCCATTTTTCAGCAAGATCGTATACTCGTAGCATCGTCAGTCCATCGCTCATGGCAAAGGCAGTGAAATTGACAAGAAGAGCGGGGTAGTAGTTGCGCTAAGAAGGATAGCACGCTTTTCTGTACCTCTCTTCGTTTTAACTTTCTGAGCGTGTTTTTAATCCAAACATATCATATCTATATGTTTTTGGAATCAGGAACCGACAAGGAATAAGATGAAAGTGTTTTTAAATTGATTTCGACAATTTAATTTTGATAATAATTTTTATATATTTAATTTTCAGAGCTTGTTTTTAATCCGAATATAACATATTTATATGTTTTTGGAATCAGCAAATGATGGAGAATAAGATAAACGTAAATTTGGATCGTTTTATAAAAGAAATATTTTTTTTACAATTTTCAGATTTTTAATGACCAAAGTCATTAATTAATTTTTAAGCCACCAAGCTGAAATGCAATACCAAAGTCCGGGCTTCGTCGAAGATTACTTGACCAAAATTTCAACCAATTTGGTTGAAAAATGAGAGCGTGACAGTGCCGCCTCAACTTTCACGAAAAGCCGGATATGACGTCATCAAAGACATTTATCAAAAAAATGAAAAAAACGTATGGGGATATCAATCCCAGGAACTCTCATGTCAAATTTCATAAAGATCGGTCCAGTAGTTTGGTCTGAATCGCTCTACACGCACGCACGCACACACACACACACACACATACACACACACATACACACACACATACACCACGACCCTCGTTTCGATTCCCCCTCGATGTTAAAATATTTAGTCAAAACTTGACTAAATATAACAAAAAGCATCAAAACAATAGGAAAAAACAACAAACAACAAAAATACAAGAGAAAATAACAAAGAAAGACAAGCAAACAAAAAAGCCAATAAACAAGCATGAGATCACAGAATATAGAAGAAGAAAACGTTGGAGAGAAACGCCACAAAATAAACACCCTTCAGGGCCTAGCATTGGAAAAAGTGAGTTCAGCTTACAAAGGCGGGGGTCTGGGGGCCGCAGGAGGCCCCCAGTGGGGTCCAGGGGCAAAGCCCCTGGTGGGGGTTCGGGGGGAAAAGCCCCCCTGAATTTGAAGATTTTTTACCTAAAATGACCCCCCCCCCCCCCCCCCCCCCAGAAGATTGAGCAACTAAATTATGCCATAGTCCATAGTCCGTATCGGCACATTACTTCTTCTGACTTGCCTTCCGCCTTCGGAACGAAATCCAGCCATTCCCACTTCCAGGAATACCTGGATTCTTTGTCATTGAATGGCTGACCACGTTCAACAATGTCGCTTCGAGACATTATTTCAAGTCTAGAGCCACAAAACACCGGCACAAAGCATGCTCGCGCGATGCCAGAGGAAGTGCGTGCTCAAGCAAACTGTCAAACCGATTGAGAATTGAACCGAACGGCGCACAAAACGAAAGCTGGGACTGTTTGGGTTTACCGTTTGGGAATAACAGGTTTTTGCATTTCGGCGTACACCAAATCGAGTTCCGCGTACTGGAGATGTTATTTCGGCGTAAAGTACGCCGAACGGCTTACAATGCTAGGCCCTGACCCTTGGAATGAACGTTCACGAAATAAGGTCGGTGGGGAACAAAATCATGACCATACGAATGTACCTTCAACTTTTAATGGGCAACCTAGATTTAAAGAAAATGGATCCCAGAACCATAATTTAAATTTGATATTCCTAGCAATGTACTCTTTTACACATAAAGAAAAATTAATAAAACTAAACACATTTGACAAAGGGTAAAGAAAATTAGGGCGGATCGAGATCCCCATGAGGGTGATATTGGGTGCTCTGGTGTGTGTGTGTGTGTGTGTCTGTGTGAGTGCCCTGTGTGTGTGTGTGTGTGTGTGTGTGTGTCTGTGTGAGTGCCCTGTGTGTGTGTGTGTGTGTGTGTGTGTGTGTGTGTGTGTGTGTGTGTGTGTGTGTGTGTGTGTGTGTGTGTGTGTGTGTGTGTGTGTGTGTGTGTGTGTATGCATTTGTGTGTGAATCCGTGTGTGTGTCTCTGTGTGTGTGTCTGTGTGTGTGCCCTGTGTGTGTGTGTGCCCTGTGTGTGTGTGTGTGTGTGTGTGTGTGTGTGTGTGTGTGTGTGTGTGTGTGTGTGTGTGTGTGTGTGTGTGTGTGTGTTTGCATGCGTGCGTGCGTGCATGTGTGTGTGTGTGTGTTAAGCTAGGGACCCGTCATCACCTGGTATGGAGCGCAGTCAAAGGGTGGCGTGATGTCATCCTCCTTGTTCCCCTTCCTCTTGCCTCGCTTGCCGGTGCTGGTAGCGTCCTCCATCGCTGGTGTGTCATCCTGCTCGGTGCTGATCAATCTCAGAAGTTTTTTTGCTGTCAACATAAAGATAGACCATGTAGAGCTCAGAGTTTACAGTTCTGAAGGGGAACCCCAATTTTCAGACCTAGAGCTCAGAGTTTACAGTTCTGAAGGGGAACCCCAATTTTCAGACCTAGAGCTCAGAGTTTACAGTTGTGAAGGGGAACCCCAATTTTCAGACCTAGAGCTCAGAGTTTACAGTTCTGAAGGGGAACCCCAATTTTCAGACCTAGAGCTCAGAGTTTACAGTTGTGAAGGGGAACCCCAATTTTCAGACCTAGAGCTCAGAGTTTACAGTTCTGAAGGGGAACCCCAATTTTCAGACCTAGAGCTCAGAGTTTACAGTTGTGAAGGGGAACCCCAATTTTCAGACCTAGAGCTCAGAGTTTACAGTTCTGAAGGGGAACCCCAATTTTCAGACCTAGAGCTCAGAGTTTACAGTTCTGAAGGGGAACCCCAATTTTCAGACCCACAAGTGTAAGACTCCCTTCCCTTATAACCATGCTTTTCAGGACTTTCTCTTCACAATCTCTGTAAACTTACCCCCATTTTAAAGCCACCCACCTGCCGTAAACCATCAATTTCTGGCCATCGACACTGTCAGGCTTTTACACACAGTCCAAACACCCTTTCGTTTAAACACTTTCCGCTGGAGAACACCCTTTCGTTTAAACACTCTCCGCTGGAGAACACCCTTTCGTTTAAACACTCTCCGCTGGAGAACTCCCTTTCGTTTAAACACTTTCCGCTGGAGAACACCTTTTCGTTTAAACACTTTTCGCTAGAGAACACCCTAGGTACCCTCCATAAAAAAGGAGTTCTATCCAGACAAATCAGAAACCTCGTTATGACGCTAGACCTACCTTTTAAAATCTAAATAATAAATTGACAGCTTGGTACACAAACATTGTTAGAACACCAAAGAATTCTTTTATCATCAAAACAAAGTCAGTACAGTTTGAAGTTTTAAAGTAGGGAGCCCGCATGTATGTCAATGAGAGTCTGCACAAAGTGGACTCTGGGAAATAAATCCCAAGCTGAACCTGGGATTCCACCCATGCGATAGTATTAGTAACTACAGGTTTTGAAGCCAGCGCCGCTACCAACTGAGCTATCTGGCCAAGAGACAGCAGCTGGGTGAGATAATTACCTGATCGTGTGACGGGTGATTGCACAGCCTTGTCCTCCAAGTCCCGCAGACGTGCCGACATCTTGTCCTGTGACTCAGGGGCCTCCTGCACGGTGAAAACATTGCTTGTGTGACGGTCAACCTTCAAAAGACCATGCTAGACAGTACAACCATTCCAATAATGTCAGCATAACGACTGGCATGTACATTTATTGTTATGTTATAATGTTTTAGTCTTCCATTTGTCTTCATGTTTTATGTGCCACCAATTCAATTTCTCAGATTGAGATAATAAAGTTAATTTGATTTGATTTGCACTAAAACACCTAGCATCAATCGCTAAGCTTTCCATCGCCTTCATCATCCTTTACTCCAGGCACTACATGTCAAAAACTGTTCTTGTAAAATACAATTCTGATATACTGATAGTTTTTATGTGCTGTCACATATAAATGCAGTCAGAGAGAGAGAGAGAGAGAGAGAGAGAGAGAGAGAGAGAGAGAGAGAGAGAGAGAGAGAGAGAGAGAGAGAGAGAGAGAGAGAGAGAGAGAGAGAGAGAGAGAGAGAGAGAGAGAGAGAAACAAAAGAGAGAGAGAGAGAGAGAGAAACAAAAGAGAGAGAGAGAGAGAGAGAGAGAGAGAGAGAGAGAGAGAGAGAGAGAGAGAGAGAGAGAGAGAGAGAGAGAGAGAGAGAGAGAGAGAGAGAGAGAGAGAGAGAGAGAGAGAGAGAGAGAGAGAAGACAGACATCTGGGAAAAAAGAATAGAGATATGTCATTGTGACAGCCGTCATGGGTGTTGCTGTCTAGTGTGTGTCACATGTCAAAATCTTATCTTGTGAAAAACAATTCTGATAGTTTTCATGTGCACTGTCACATCTAAATGCAATGAGAATTGTAAAGGTGTTCCTGTAGCTGTGTAAGCAACAAGTAATTCACCTGTACAACATCCAGGCTCTCATCCAGCTTTTTCCTTTGTCTGCGTCGCGACTTGCTTCCCCCCTGCAATATGGAACAGGTCATTTATAAACATATATAGCTATTCTGATGAACACGTGGGGGAATTCGGGGGCTGTGATTGGATGGTCTCTTCCGATCATCAAAGCATAATGCTACGGAAGTGGGCCATTTTTGTCAATATCCAAAAGCATACTGGTAAAAATGGCCGACTTTCTTATCTCGTAACTCCACACTAAATACCCCACTTCCCCTCTGAAGTATTGATGTACAACCCATGGCACTAACATTTATGTAGTCGTTTATAACTGAGGTTGAACAATTCGCTTCATGACGAGACAAGTATAAATGCCATTCACCCAAACTGAAAACGTCGCTGCCGTCTGCTCTGCTTTTTCCAAAGTCAGTGTGGCGCCTGCGCAAAACTAATGCGCATAAGAAATGGCGTCTGCTATCAAAACCTGAGATCAACGCATCGACGCAAAAACTGTCATTTTGTAAGTTTGGAACAACAAATCAAGGTCAGAACAGCTATATAATCGCTATTGTGTTTTCAGCGTAGCAATAGGGTCCGATATTTAGACTCGAACAAGTATAATGCGACTCGTCTTTGACTCGTCGGCATTATACTTGTCTCGTCTAATAATCGGACCCTATTGCTACGCTGAAAACACAATAGCTGTTAATATAAAGCTTATACATACAGTGGAACCCCCCTTTTACGACCTTCACAAAAATGAGACAATCAGGTCTCAAAAGGGAGGTAGTCTTACTCAAAAGGGAGGGAGTCTTACTGAAAAGGGAGGGAGTCTTACTCAAAAGGGAGGGAGTCTTACTCAAAAGGGAGGTAGTCTTACTCAAAAGGGAGGTAGTCTTACTGAAAAGGGAGGGAGTCTTACTGAAAAGGGAGGGAGTCTTACTCAAAAGGGAGGTAGTCTTACTCAAAAGGGAGGGAGTCTTACTGAAAAGGGAGGTAGTCTTACTCAAAAGGGAGGGAGTCTTACTCAAAAGGGAGGTAGTCTTACTCAAAAGGGAGGGAGTCTTACTCAAAAGGGAGGGAGTCTTACTGAAAAGGGAGGGAGTCTTACTGAAAAGGGAGGGAGTCTTACTCAAAAGGGAGGTAGTCTTACTCAAAAGGGAGGTAGTCTTACTCAAAAGGGAGGTAGTCTTACTCAAAAGGGAGGTAGTCTTACTCAAAAGGGAGGGAGTCTTACTGAAAAGGGAGGTAGTCTTACTCAAAAGGGAGGTAGTCTTACTCAAAAGGGAGGTAGTCTTACTCAAAAGGGAGGGAGTCTTACTCAAAAGGGAGGTAGTCTTACTCAAAAGGTAGGGAGTCTTACTCAAAAGGGAGGTAGTCTTACTCAAAAGGGAGGTAGTCTTACTCAAAAGGGAGGGAGTCTTACTCAAAAGGGAGGGAGTCTTACTCAAAAGGGAGGGAGTCTTACTGAAAAGGGAGGGAGTCTTACTGAAAAGGGAGGGAGTCTTACTCAAAAGGGAGGTAGTCTTACTCAAAAGGGAGGGAGTCTTACTCAAAAGGGAGGGAGTCTTACTCAAAAGGGAGGGAGTCTTACTGAAAAGGGAGGGAGTCTTACTGAAAAGGGAGGTAGTCTTACTCAAAAGGGAGGTAGTCTTACTCAAAAGGGAGGGAGTCTTACTCAAAAGGGAGGGAGTCTTACTGAAAAGGGAGGGAGTCTTACTCAAAAGGGAGGGAGTCTTACTGAAAAGGGAGGGAGTCTTACTCAAAAGGGAGGTAGTCTTACTCAAAAGGGAGGTAGTCTTACTGAAAAGGGAGGGAGTCTTACTCAAAAGGGAGGGAGTCTTACTCAAAAGGGAGGGAGTCTTACTCAAAAGGGAGGTAGTCTTACTCAAAAGGGAGGTAGTCTTACTGAAAAGGGAGGTAGTCTTACTCAAAAGGGAGGTAGTCTTACTCAAAAGGG
>NC_090254.1:4596329-4624402 GCF_037325665.1 Littorina saxatilis | reverse complement strand
GTTATCAAGAGAACATCTCAAAAGGGAGGGAGTCCTAAAAGGGGGGTAACTTTACACAGATTATCAAGAGAACATCTCAAAAGGGAGGGAGTCCTAAAAGGGGGGTAACTTTACACAGGTTATCAAGAGAACATCTCAAAAGGGAGGGAGTCCTAAAAGGGGGGTAACTTTACACAGGTTATCAAGAGAACATCTCAAAAGGGAGGGAGTCCTAAAAGGGGGGTAACTTTACACAGGTTATCAAGAGAACATCTCAAAAGGGAGGGAGTCCTAAAAGGGGGGTAACTTTACACAGGTTATCAAGAGAACATCCCAAAAGGGAGGGAGTCCTAAAAGGGAGGTAACTTTACACAGGTTATCAAGAGAACATCTCAAAAGGGAGGGAGTCCTAAAAGGGAGGTAACTTTACATAGGTTATCAAGAGAACATCTCAAAAGGGAGGGAGTCCTAAAAGGGAGGTAACTTTACACAGGTTATCAAGAGAACATCTCAAAAGGGAGGGAGTCCTAAAAGGGAGGTAACTTTACACAGGTTATCAAGAGAACATCTCAAAAGGGAGGGAGTCCTAAAAGGGAGGTAACTTTACACAGGTTATCAAGAGAACATCTCAAAAGGGAGGGAGTCCTAAAAGGGGGGTAACTTTACACAGGTTATCAAGAGAACATCTCAAAAGGGAGGGAGTCCTAAAAGGGGGGTAACTTTACACAGGTTATCAAGAGAACATCTCAAAAGGGAGGGAGTCCTAAAAGGGGGGTAACTTTACACAGGTTATCAAGAGAACATCCCAAAAGGGAGGGAGTCCTAAAAGGGAGGTAACTTTACACAGGTTATCAAGAGAACATCTCAAAAGGGAGGGAGTCCTAAAAGGGAGGTAACTTTACATAGGTTATCAAGAGAACATCTCAAAAGGGAGGGAGTCCTAAAAGGGAGGTAACTTTACACAGGTTATCAAGAGAACATCTCAAAAGGGAGGGAGTCCTAAAAGGGAGGTAACTTTACACAGGTTATCAAGAGAACATCTCAAAAGGGAGGGAGTCCTAAAAGGGAGGTAACTTTACACAGGTTATCAAGAGAACATCTCAAAAGGGAGGGAGTCCTAAAAGGGGGGTAACTTTACACAGGTTATCAAGAGAACATCTCAAAAGGGAGGGAGTCCTAAAAGGGGGGTAACTTTACACAGATTATCAAGAGAACATCTCAAAAGGGAGGGAGTCCTAAAAGGGAGGTAACTTTACACAGGTTATCCAGAGAACATCTCAAAAGGGAGGGAGTCCTAAAAGGGGGGTAACTTTACACAGGTTATCCAGAGAACATCTCAAAAGGGAGGGAGTCCTAAAAGGGAGGTAACTTTACACAGGTTATCAAGAGAACATCTCAAAAGGGAGGGAGTCCTAAAAGGGAGGTAACTTTACACAGGTTATCAAGAGAACATCTCAAAAGGGAGGGAGTCCTAAAAGGGAGGTAACTTTACACAGGTTATCAAGAGAACATCTCAAAAGGGAGGGAGTCCTAAAAGGGGGGTAACTTTACACAGGTTATCAAGAGAACATCTCAAAAGGGAGGGAGTCCTAAAAGGGGGGTAACTTTACACAGATTATCAAGAGAACATCTCAAAAGGGAGGGAGTCCTAAAAGGGAGGTAACTTTACACAGGTTATCCAGAGAACATCTCAAAAGGGAGGGAGTCCTAAAAGGGGGGTAACTTTACACAGGTTATCCAGAGAACATCTCAAAAGGGAGGGAGTCCTAAAAGGGAGGTAACTTTACACAGGTTATCAAGAGAACATCTCAAAAGGGAGGGAGTCCTAAAAGGGAGGTAACTTTACACAGGTTATCAAGAGAACATCTCAAAAGGGAGGGAGTCCTAAAAGGGAGGTAACTTTACACAGGTTATCAAGAGAACATCTCAAAAGGGAGGGAGTCCTAAAAGGGGGGTAACTTTACACAGGTTATCAAGAGAACATCTCAAAAGGGAGGGAGTCCTAAAAGGGGGGTAACTTTACACAGATTATCAAGAGAACATCTCAAAAGGGAGGGAGTCCTAAAAGGGAGGTAACTTTACACAGGTTATCCAGAGAACATCTCAAAAGGGAGGGAGTCCTAAAAGGGGGGTAACTTTACACAGGTTATCCAGAGAACATCTCAAAAGGGAGGGAGTCCTAAAAGGGAGGTAACTTTACACAGGTTATCAAGAGAACATCTCAAAAGGGAGGGAGTCCTAAAAGGGAGGTAACTTTACACAGGTTATCAAGAGAACATCTCAAAAGGGAGGGAGTCCTAAAAGGGGGGTAACTTTACACAGGTTATCAAGAGAACATCTCAAAAGGGAGGGAGTCCTAAAAGGGGGGTAACTTTACACAGATTATCAAGAGAACATCTCAAAAGGGAGGGAGTCCTAAAAGGGAGGTAACTTTACACAGGTTATCCAGAGAACATCTCAAAAGGGAGGGAGTCCTAAAAGGGGGGTAACTTTACACAGGTTATCCAGAGAACATCTCAAAAGGGAGGGAGTCCTAAAAGGGAGGTAACTTTACACAGGTTATCAAGAGAACATCTCAAAAGGGAGGGAGTCCTAAAAGGGAGGTAACTTTACACAGGTTATCAAGAGAACATCTCAAAAGGGAGGGAGTCCTAAAAGGGAGGTAACTTTACACAGGTTATCAAGAGAACATCTCAAAAGGGAGGGAGTCCTAAAAGGGGGGTAACTTTACACAGGTTATCAAGAGAACATCTCAAAAGGGAGGGAGTCCTAAAAGGGGGGTAACTTTACACAGATTATCAAGAGAACATCTCAAAAGGGAGGGAGTCCTAAAAGGGAGGTAACTTTACACAGGTTATCCAGAGAACATCTCAAAAGGGAGGGAGTCCTAAAAGGGGGGTAACTTTACACAGGTTATCCAGAGAACATCTCAAAAGGGAGGGAGTCCTAAAAGGGAGGTAACTTTACACAGGTTATCAAGAGAACATCTCAAAAGGGAGGGAGTCCTAAAAGGGAGGTAACTTTACACAGGTTATCAAGAGAACATCTCAAAAGGTAAGGTCTTAAAAAAGAGAAATTCTAAATGGAGGGGATCCTAAAAAGGGGGTTCCACTGTACTACCACTGAATTTCTACCGTCAACAACCTGCCAAAAGAGAGCAGAACAATGGTGACTGTGCATGAGCAGGCATGAAAACTGAAGGAAAAAAAAAATTATTGAAAAAAAATTTCGAAGGCGCATAGCGCCAAGTTTCGCAGGTGCGAAACGCCAAGACTTCTAGGGGGGTCCGGGGGCATGCCCCCCCCAGAATTTTTTTTTTTCAAGGGTGAAATTTGGTGCAATCTAGGGCTATCTGAGCCTTAAAATTGGATTCAAACATGGCCCCAAAATACATACAAAATGAAGCAATCTGGTGCTCATTTGAAAGCAAATCTACTTCTTTTTCAGGCATTAAAAAGGGATTACAACAAGCTGGTATTGTCATGAAATATGTATATATATAGAATTTTATATCCGACTACTAGGGGGGGGGGGGGGGGTCCAGGGGCATGCTGCCCCGGAAAAAAAATGTCAGTGGGTGCAAAATAAAGCAATCTGTTTCAGTGCAAATCTACTTCTTTTTCAGTCATTAAAAAGGGATTACAAGATGGTATTTTCATGGAATAAATTTATATTGATAAGTAACAATGTCCAACTCAAAAACAGACAAAAATGATCAAATAAATATATACAAACAAACAAAAAGAGAGAGAGGAGAGAGAGAGAGAGAGAGAGAGAGAGAGATAGAGAGAGAGAGAGAGAGAGAGAGAGAGAGAGAGAGAGAGAGAGAGAGAGAGACAGAGAGATGTGTGTGCCAACCTTGAAAAAAGTTCATTGCTAACGCTGCAAATCAAAATGAATTGGTTCAGAATGGTGGTGGGGGGGGGGGGGGAAGTTGGCAATGGAATAATGAAACGGGTACCCAATGATAGAATGAAACAAACAAACTAAAGTTCTCAAAAGTAGAACAAATCTGCAATCGTCGTCCCTCCATCAATTGCTTTTCTTCTCTCCTTGTGCTTTGCAGTACTGACGTGTTTTCGTAACGCCGCAACTCCACCTTGACTGAAGCTGAGTTCCTTCGTGCAAACGGTACACAGCACGACGCCTTCCTTTGTCGTTGTCTTGATCTCAGCGCCCAAACGCACATCATTGACGATTTCTTCAAGCCATGCCCAACGGAATTTGTTACGCAAGTCTTCGTCATTTCCCTTTTTCTTTGATGACACAGAACCGGTGTTACTTTCCGCGTTAGCCGCCATTTTGATTTGAACAACGGAAGTTGATTCGGCAAAAAGACCATATGTTTTTATTACCGAAAACTTCTAAAACAATTTTTTTTTGTGCGCTCGATCGGAAAAATACGGAAACTAAAAAAAATAAGGATTATTTTTTTCAAAAATACGGAAAATACGGAGAATGTTCATGCCTGATGAGAGCGAGAAACAAAAAGACCAAACAATACTGTACTCACATGTTTGACGAAGACGATACGAATAACAAAGCATGGCGTTTCGACCTGAGAAAGATCCCAGTGGTCGAAACGTCGTGCTTTGTTATTCATATTGTCTTTGTCAAACACGTGACTACAGTATTGTTGGGTCTTTTCTTTGCCACTAAAGGATAGACAAGCACAAAACACTGATAAAAAATAAAAAATAAAATAAAAAAGCTCACGGCAGAAGAACCGGAGCTAGTGTTGAGAGCTGAAGTGCGTTTGCGCCTGATACTCTTGGCCGCCACGGGGGGTGTTGCGTCCACCTGGAGGTGACCCGTGGTGTCGATGTCGTCCACTAGCTCGGAGTCGTTCACCCGGAAACTCTGGTGCTGGGGTGGGGGAGGGCGCGGTGGTGGCTCCGTTCCCTGAGAACACAAAAAACAACACATTCAAGATATATAACAAAATAGTACAGTGGAACTCCACGTTTAAGACCCCCAATTTACAACTCCTTCCCTTTTAAGACCCTGTTTTCTCAGACTTTTTCTTCATCACCCCCAGTTTAAGACTCTCTCCTATTTTAGATCTGATTTTCTCAGACTCTCTTCATTACCCCCATTTTAAGACTCTCTCCTATTTTAGATCTGATTTTCTCAGACTCTCTTCATTACCCCCATTTTAAGACTCTCTCCTATTTTAGATCTGATTTTCTCAGACTTTTGGAGTTTATAAAAAGGGAATTCCACTGTAACAATAATAATAGTTAGAAATATGAATAAATATTCCATTTCTTGTGTGCTACTGTTAAAGGCAAAGTGTTCCCTGTCAAACTCTGCCCAGGCTACACGATATAGGACCATCTCTTTCACAACAAAATGACAACAGATGTGAGAGCATATACTTCTTTGATTAAAAAAACACTGCAAAGACAATGAATAACGTTCCACTGCAACTAAGACGATTCCAGGGCCAATAAATCTCGTTGCAGCATCTTTTTGAATGTAGTTTTATCTTATTGCTTTTTCTTCTTCCATTTTTCTCGTGCATACCACTGCCACAAATAAAGCAACATGACAACACCTCATATTAAAAATGTCAACATTCCAGTACCAACAAGAAGGGCAAAGCCCATACGACTCACATGCTTTACACATTTTTCCTACCAAAATACATGTGACCTTGACCCAAGGTCAAGGTCATCCAAGGTCATGCAACACAAAGCTGTTAATTCAAGACATAGGAAGTAAAATGGTGCTTATTGGCTCTTTCTACCATGAGATATGGTCACTTTTAGTGGTTCACTACCTTATTTTGGTCACATTTCATAAGGGTCAAAGTGACCTTGACCTTGATCATATGTGACCAAATGTGTCTCATGATGAAAGCATAACATGTGCCCCACATAATTTTTAAGTTTGAAACAGTTATCTTCCATAGTTCAGGGTCAAGGCCACTTTAAAATATGTATACAATCCAACTTTGAAGAGCTCCTGTGACCTTGACCTTGAAGCAAGGTAAACCAAACTGGTATCAAAAGATGGGGCTTACTTTGCCCTATATATCATATATAGGTGAGGTATTGAATCTCAAAAACTTCAGAGAAAATGGGAAAAATGTGAAAAATAGCTGTTTTTTAGACAACATGTATGGCCCCTGCGACCTTGACCTTGAAGCAAGGTCAAGATGCTATGTATGTTTTTTGGGGCCTTGTCATCATACACCATCTTGCCAAATTTGGTACTGATAGACTGAATAGTGTCCAAGAAATATCCAACGTTAAAGTTTTCCGGACGGACGTCCGGACGGACGGACGTCCGGACGGACGGACGGACGGACGGACGGACGACTCGGGTGAGTACATAGACTCACTTTTGCTTCGCATGTGAGTCAAAAATCAAAACAAAAGAAAGGTTAGTTTATGGAACATTTAATTATACAGTGGAACCTCCCTTTTCACACCCTGTATTCTCTGATGTTGTGTTCACAACATCTATACATTGACCCCCATTTCACGACTCCCTCCTGGGTGGCCGAGTGGTAACAACTGGGTGGCCGAGTGGTAACGCACTGGGTGGCCGAGTGGTAACACACTGGGTGGCCGAGTGGTAACGCACTGGGTGGCCGAGTGGTAACGCACTGGGTGGCCGAGTGGTAACGGGACTGGGTGGCCGAGTGGTAACGGGACTGGGTGGCCGAGTGGTAACGGGACTGGGTGGCCGAGTGGTAACGGGACTGGGTGGCCGAGTGGTAACGGGACTGGGTGACCGAGTGGTAACGGGACTGGGTGGCCGAGTGGTAACGGGACTGGGTGGCCGAGTGGTAACGGGACTGGGTGGCCGAGTGGTAACGCACTGGGTGGCCGAGTGGTAACGCACTGGGTGGCCGAGTGGTAACGGACTGGGTGGCCGAGTGGTAACGCACTGGGTGGCCGAGTGGTAACGCACTGGGTGGCCGAGTGGTAACGGGACTGGGTGGCCGAGTGGTAACGCACTGGGTGGCCGAGTGGTAACGCACTGGGTGGCCGAGTCAACGCACTTGCGCTCGGAAGCGAGAGGTTGCGAGTTCGACCCTGGGTCAAGGCGTTAGCAATTTTCTCCCCCCTTTCCTAACCTAGGTGGTGGGTTCAAGTGCTAGTCTTTCGGATGAGACGAAAAACCGAGGTCCCTTCGTGTACACTACATTGGGGTGTGCACGTTAAAGATCCCACGATTGACAAAAGGGTCTTTCCTGGCAAAATTGTATAGGCATAGATAAAAATGTCCACCAAAATACCCGTGTGACTCGGAATAATAGGCCGTGAAAAAGTAGGATATGCGCCGAAATGGCTGCGATCTGCTGGCCGATGTGAATGCGTGATGTATTGTGTTCAAAAATTCCATCTCACACGGCATAAATAAATCCCTGCGCCTTGAATATGTGCGCGATATAAATTGCATAAAAAAAATATATAAGAAAAAATAAATCCCTGCGCTTAGAACTGTACCCACGGAATACGCACGATATAAGCTTCATATTGATTGATTGATTGAAGATCTGATTTTCTCAGATTTGTGAAGGTCATAAAAGGGAGGTTCCACTGTATAGACAAAACATTGACGAGCACATCAACCTAATGGTGTTTGTGGTGGACAGACGTTCAATCAACTAATAAACAAAACAAGCAAGGAACCAGGCTGAGTGGGCGTTGAACTCGATCTCAACATCAAGATAGTTAGAGTCAAAGGGAATGACGAATGACGTAGAAACTAAGAAAATAATGCAAGTGCCAAAAGTGTGTTACGTAGGTGAAATAAAACAGGGAGGGAGGGGGAGAGAGGGAGAAAGAGAGAAATAAAGAGAGCGACTCTCGTCATCTTGATGTTGACGATGTTCGGAAATAAGTTTTCATTGGTTGTGGAAGAGCTGCTTTCCCTTGTTTCCATGGAAACGCTGAGTCTAGCCACATGTGACAGTGTAGACCAATCGCTAGGGAATAACGTGTCTCTGTACGAGGGGATGCTCTCTGGAAGTGAAATCATGCGAACGACCGACATCTCATTGAGGAATTACTCCGATCTATGCATTCTTCATCGTTCGCTCTATACAACACTTTTTTTGTTCGAAAGTACAAACTTCCGAGTTGACAATCGGCATTTCGAATGTGATTGAGTTCCTCAGTGCACAGATCGAGCGACCACGTGTGGACACTTCACGTGTAGCTTGATTCGATGTTTGCCATGAAAAGAAACTCTGCCGCAACCCATAAAATCTTTCATTTTTTCATTTTCATTACTTTATTGTCTCATCGCCGGGAAATTCAGGTCGCTTCCTCCCAGTGGAAAGCTAGCAGCAACAGAGTCGCGCTACCCAGGTGTCTGCGTGTTTAGGTGTATTCAGCCACCTGCACTTATGGCAGAATGACCAAGGTCTTTTACGTGCCATTCTGATGACACGGGGGTGGGACATGGCTTCCGTCTCTGGGTCTGCACATAAAGTTGACCCGTGTCCGTCCCGGCCCGAATTCGAACCTGCGACCTTTCGATCACAAGTCCAGTGCTCTACCAACTGAGCTACCAGGCCCCCTTGACAATTATTTCCGAAATTCATCTATTCAACACCTACTCAGCCAAGCAAATAAATACATAAATGAGTAAATGTTGATTTGAAAAATAAATAATCACGTGCAAACTATTAAACAAAAACAGAGTTAGCATGCAAAAGAGATTAATAAGAATTAAGGGAAACTTGAATCAGCAAATGCACATATCTCAATTGCATGCAATAATCAAGGTCAACAAATAAACAAGACTTTAAATAAATTTAAATTTAAATAATGTAGAGCAACAGACAAAATTTGCTGAATTTGTACAAACAAAACAAAAACCACACACAATTTGAAGAAAGAAAAAGAAGGAAAACAAAATAATGGAACAGATAACCAAAGTAAAGCTGGGTAGAAAAAGAACAAGCCTCCTTCACTCCTTGTCTCAAAGTTTTCATCATTTCAAATCATTCATTGTGATTGTTTTCTCATCTAGTTTATATAATGATATGACTAACTGCGAATAACCAACAATGGTTATCAGAATAATCCCCTTTAATATGTTTTACAAGCTGATACTAAGGCAACAACAAAAAAAAGTCTGTTTACGGTATCCCGACCGACCCTATTTTTTCGCGCGACCCTAGACTTTTTTTGGCATTAATTTGGGAGAAAAAAAAAATCAGTTTTTTGGCAAAATAACTTAAAAATATGGTTTTTGGGAGAAAAAAAAAATTAAAAATCCCAACCTACCGCCCCTATTTTTTTTGCCAATGTTACCGTAAAAAAAAATTCTGGCCTAATGAGCATTTGTTACGAGTGTTAATGGGGGGTTCCACTGTATGTGTCCAAGTGGAATCTAAGTTCTAACGTGAAAAATGAAATTCTCTTCATGTGAAGAATCCGTTACGTTCAAAAGCAAGAATTAAAAAAAAAAAGACATGTCTATCAAACAAAAATAATAATGCTCTGCCACTTATCTTCCAATGTGTTAGGGATGTTTCCAAAATGGTTTTAGCAAGGTAAATAAGTGGCACAGAACCATTACTTTTGTTACTTGTAACTCTTCTTTGTACACATCTGAGAAAATCAGGTCTTAAAAATTGAGGGAGTCTTAAAATGGAGGTAAATTTACAGAGGTTATGAACACAACATGTGAAAAATGAAGGTGTTACAAGGGAGGGAGTCTTACATTGGGGTGTCTCAAAAGACTTAAGAGGGGTTCCACTGCACCAAACGGCAAACAAACTGTCCTGTGATAAATGGAAGCTACTTTTTGCCCTTGACCAGAGTGAAAGAGGCTTGACGTGCACAGAGGAGTGGGGTAAGCTGTGGTCAGACGTTGCCATGGAATCGTACAATGCTTGCTGACCTGACAACCCTCGTCAAACCTCAAGTGTAGCAATTTACATTGTTTTGACATTTTCTGCATAGCAGATGGTGTTTTAGTGTAGCATTGTCTAATATTCATTCGCACATCCAAATTTAGGCTATTCCGCCCAAAAATATAAACATTTAAGAAAAGTTATTTCAGAAAAAAAGAAACAATGTCCAGTACAGCGTGTCTGCAGCGCCACGTTTCAGTGTGGACAATGTTCTATGACACACATTCTGACCGCTACACGCAGTGAGAATAGGAAATGAGTACCGGGACTCACAAGAAATAGCAAACAGCTGCATGCTAGTGATTATTTATTTGAGCTAAACAATTCCAAATCAGGGCTTTCTCAATTCCTGATGGAAATTTGAATTCTCATAACCCCCTCCCACTGATGATCCGACGTACCCTATGTTGCTCCCGCCAACCCTATTTTTTTTCATTAAAAAAACCCAGACGCACTCCAGAATTTATTTTTTATTTTTTAAAGAAACAAAACGTTATCTACCTACCCAATATTTTTCGACAGGTTACTTTTACTTTTGGGGGGAGGGGGAGGGGTAACAACCAAACAGCATTGTGTTTGATGCATTGTACGATTGCGTGGCAGCATGCGACGGCCCTGTCACACTGGTTACAGGGGGTAAATACCTGTGCCAGAGCCAGCTCTACCTGCAGTTGGTGGTTGCCATGACGAAGGTCAGTGAGCACAGAATCCTTGGCTCTGGTCACCACCTTCAGTTCTCGCTTCAATTCCTGCTTCTCTCGCCGCTCTGCGTCCAGCTGTTGGCAAGTCATCCCACCGTTACGTCAAAGCACATCATGATAAAGTCAAACATGAAGTTACGTCATACCACCGTTACGTCAAAGCACATCATGATAAAGTCAAACATGAAGTTATGTCATCCCACCGTTACGTCAAAGCACGTCATGATAAAGTCAAACATGAAGTTACGTCATCCCACCGTTACGTCAGAGCACATCATGATAAAGTCAAACATGAAGTTACGTCATCCCACCGTTACGTCAAAGCACATCATGATAAAGTCAAACATGAAGTTACGTCATCCCACCGTTACGTCAAAGCACATCATGATAAAGTCAAACATGAAGTTACGTCATCCCACCGTTACGTCAAAGCACATCATGATAAAGTCAAACATGAAGTAAAGTTTGTGTGTTGAAGGGAAAGGGATTTACTGCTCCTTCAGTCCCAAGCTAACCTAGAAGATTATGAGAGAGAGAGAGAGAGAGAGAGAGAGAGAGAGAGAGAGAGAGAGAGAGAGAGAGAGAGAGAGGAGAGAGAGACAGACACACAGACAGACACACAGACAGAGAGAGAGATAAATAGATACAGGAGAGACGTAGAGTGAGTGAGTGAGAGAGAGAGAGAGAGAGAGAGAGAGAGAGAGAGAGAGAGAGAGAGAGAGAGAGAGAGAGAGAGAGAGAGAGAGAGGGAGGGAGAGAGAGAGAGAGAGAGAAGGAGAGAGAGACCAAAATACAAACAGACAGACAGAGAGAGATACAGAAAGAATCAGAGACAACCATACAGACAGACAATAGAGAGAGATAGAACTGAATGATGTACTGACGAGTTTCCCGTAGTGCTGCTGGTCCTCCTCAAGCTGTAGTTTGAGTGCCTTGTTCTCCTCCAGCTGCTGTGTCATCAGCCCGTCCATCTGCTCCACCAGCTTGTCCCGCGCCTCGCGCCACTCCTGAAACACATACAGCAAGCAACGCTTAGCATGCCACTCCTGACACACACAGAGAAATTCAAGTCGTACGCCCTCACAGCAAAGCCATTAGGGGCATGTTCCTGGGTGTTACCCCGACTTTGGATGAGATACACAAGTCAGTGTATGCCTGTTTAGCTGGTATCAGCCATCTGCACTAGCCACTTATGGCAGAATGACCGAGGTCTTTTTCGTGCCACTGTGGTGACACGGGGGGGTGTGACATGGATAACGTCTCTGGTTCTGCACATAAAGTTGACCCGTGTCCGTCCCAGCCCGGATTCGAACCCACGACTCTAGGATCACAAATCCAGTATTCTACCACGTGAGCTACCAGGGCCCCCTCACCACTCCTGACACACACATGGCAAGTAAAGCTTCGCGACAAGATCCCGTGACCATCACGAGACTGAGGACCGGCCACTGCACTCTGGCATCACATCAAAACTGTCCACATTACGGGAGTGAAGCCTGCCTCCCTTAGGAAAATAATACCGTACACAAAGCTAAAATTGGGTTAGTGTGGCTTCCACTCAGTGCTAAACCTCGTACTTTTGAGTCAATCCCCGCATTTGGAATTCATTTCTGAAATACATGTAGAATAAAAGTCCGACCATTTAACATACAAAGTTTAAACTTTGTGAACTTATCATCCCCTATCTCAAGCTAATGTCAAAATTAATATTTTGCTGAACAAAATCAGGAGTTGATAGCACTTTAGTGGGTTGCATATTTTGGGGGGGTCACCCTATACAACTGGTACAGGTACAAAGTGCTAATAAGATGTTGATAAGAGTTGGGATTTCTCGTACCTTCATCTCTGCCTCTTCTTTCTCCAGCTTGACTCGCAGATCTGTTACTTCTTTCTCCAGTGACTGTCACAGGAACAAATTAAACAATGACACAAATAGATGCAGAAATTGATAGGAAGCAATTACAAAACATGGTTGAACGCACGGAGCCCTTGTTTTGTCCAAAAAATCTTAGCTTATAACTTGCCACTGCATCAAGATTATCAAATAGTGTGTGTGTGTGTGCGCACATGTGTGTGTGTCGGTGTTTGCGTGGGTGTGTGCGTGCGTGTGTGAGTGTCTCCTTTCTCACATTTTCTGTTGATAACGTCAGTAAATTGCCCTCCATTTTTTAACACCCCTCTCTCTTGCGACCTAACGTTCCCCAATAAGACCCAGCCCCTCACCCCTCCCCCCCTTTAACTACACACCGAGGGATCTGGAAAACAAAGGGCTGTTAATATGAACAAGGAAGAGTAATGCGAAAACCATTCTCCTGGCGCTCGAGAGAATAAGTAACATTGAAATGAACAAACAACTTCCATCCTCAACACTTTTCTTGGAGTAAGAGAGGGGTTCCACTGTATTGTAACATTGATACAACACTCACGTGAATGGTCTGTTTGAGTTTTGTCTCCTTCTCCAAGAAGAGAGCAGTGTCTTTTGCGCAGGCTTTCTTGACTTTGGACAGCTCCTTCTCTGCCTCACGCCCGTCCTAACACACGCATGGCAAGAAAAGTTTAGCAGACAAAACCACAAGATTCAGTGACCATCATGAGACTGAGGACAGATCAAAGCAGACTCTGGCATCACATGTTCACAAAGTTCCCAATTACGGACGTTAAGCCTTCCTCCCTTTGGAAAATAATACCGCAGTGGTAGTCAAGCGTTACTGAAGTTGCACAACTAGTCACTAGTCTATTACCACAGGCCATAAAACTAAGCGAGCATAAAGGTCTGAATCTATTTTAAGTTGGGATTTCCCATACCTTCTTCTCCGCCCCTTCTCTCTCCAGCTTGTCTCGCAGCTCTGTCGCTTCTTTCTCCAGTGACTGTCACAGAAACAAATGGAACAGTGACAGAAATGGATACAAAGCAATTACAAAACATGATTGAAGGCACGGAGCGCTAAGCATGCAAGGTGAGGAGAGCATGCACCCCCCCCCCCCCCCCCCCCCACAGCAACCCTCTCCTCCCCCGCCCTGTATTGCGGCCAGATGTGGCTTATGAATACATTAACCTCGAGTGGTTTACCACCAATGACTTAAAAGTCTGTATTGAAATTACCACCAGTGACTTAAAGTCTGTATTGAAATTACCACTGGTGACTTAAAAGTCTGTATTGAAATTACCACCAGTGACTTAAAGTCTGTATTGAAATTACCACCAGTGACTTAAAGTTTATATTGAAATGACCACCAGTGACTTAAAGTCTGTATTGGAATTATCAAGAGTGACTTAAAGTCTGTATTGAAATTGCCACCAGTGACTTAAAGTCTATACTACATTGGGTGTGCACGTTAAAGATCCCACGATTGACAAAAGGGTCTTTCCTGGCAAAATTGCTTAGGCACAGTTAATAATTGTCTACCTATACCCGTGTGACTTGGAATAATAGGCCGTGAAAGGTAAATATGCGCCGAAATGGCTGCAATCTACTGGCCGTATAAAATTTCATCTCACACGGCATCACTGCAGAGCGCCTAGAACTGTACCCACGGAATATGCGCGATATAAGACTCATTGATTGATTGATTGATTGAAGTATGTATTGAAATTACCACCGGTGACTTAAAAGTCTGTATTGAAATGACCACCAGTGACTTAAAGTCTGTATTGGAATTATCAAGAGTGACTTAAAGTCTGTATTGAAATTACCACCAGTGACTTAAAGTCTGTATTGGAATTAGTGATGGCATAAGTTGTGAGTACACCACAATGCCAGATACCATGTGTACAGGTACAAAAAGCTAATAAGATGCTGATAAGATTTTGGATTTCATCTTACCTGCTTCTCCGCCACTTCTCTCTCCAGCTTGTCTCGCAGATCTGACACTTCTCTCTCCAGCCTGTCTCGCAGATCTGTCGCTTCTTTCACTAGTGCCTGTCACACGAACAAATGAAACAATGAGACAAATCGATGAAGAAATGGAAAGGGAGGAATTACAAAACATGGTTGAAGGCACACAGAGCTAAGCATGCAATGTGGAGGGAGCATGCAGGAAGAAAGAAAAGTTCAGTATGTTCTTTCATCAACAATTTTATCTTATTCTCATTTGCAATAGTGTGTGTGTTGTGGTGAGGGTATGTTTGTGTGCGTGTGGGTGTGTGGATGGGTGCATGTCTCCTTTCTTAAATGTTCTGTTCATAACGTTCGTAAATTAACCCCAGACCTGGGAACCCCTGTTTTGCACTTTGAGTATTCTCAAACAAACTTGGTGTATTTTCAAAAAAATGAGCGTACTCCACACAGCGTTTGCACATCCATGATTAAAACATGCCTCATGCGCGTCCGTCACACCGTTAATTAAGTTTACCTATACATTTAAAACAATCGTTTTGTTCAATTTTTACTGACAAAAACTGTACCGTATTTGACGGACTACAAGCTGCGACTTAAAAAAAAAAAATTGGATTGCGGCTTATAAAAAGATGCGGCTAAAACGTTACCTAAACTTGAATAGCATTCACCAAATGGAAGTCGCCGCGGATTTTCATTTCGCTCGATTAGCGATTACCGGTACTTTATTAACTCTCTACTCAAGACTCGGCGCTTTTCTCTTTCTTTCGCGAATCTTCGTTTGTCAACAAGTCGTCGTGACAAGCGTACAGAGAAACACCGGATGTATCAGGATCTCGCGCGTACAAGATTTTGTTTTTTTGTGTCTCGCGATAGTTGGAGGAGCGAGAGCCGCCATGTTGTGTTTTCGTCTGCTCGAAATGTGCGCAAAAGTAGTAAATCATCCCAAAAAAGCTTATTCCGGGCGGGACTACATGTGTGTGTTGGTTACAAATTGTGTGTGTGTGATCTTTTTCTTCAAACTTTTTCACTTTTCTTCTTTGTTTCACTTGTTTATTCTCGGCGCCGATTTTGCCAAATACCGTACTTTTGTTTGCCTGGTTGTTTTGATTGATTGACACGATCCGATTATATTTTTTTCGACCGGGCGGCTAATATAGTGACGTAATCATGTGCCAAAATACTGGATCGGCTTCAGGATAGGCTTGCCTTGTGAAGAAAAGTAGTCTAAGAATTTTTCTCGTCGTATTTTTTTCCCACTGACCGTACTGAGCGTATTCTCGACAATCATGCGTACAAAATACGGCGAAATCGTATGGATTCCCAGGTCTGTAACCCCCATTTTCAAAGACCCCTTTCTCTTACAACCTACTGTTCCCAGATTAGACCCCCCCCCCCCCCCCCCCCCTTTAAAACTATACAAAGAGGGTTCTGGGAAACAAAGGGCTGTTAATATGAAAAAGTGAGAGTAATGAAGAAACCATTCTCCTGGCAGTCTGTAAAAGTCTGTATTGGAATGAGTGATGGCATCAGTTGTGAGCACACCACAATGCCAGATACCATGTGTACAGGTACAAAGTGCTAATAAGATGCTGATAAGATCTGGGATTTCCCTTACCTTCTTCTTCGCCTCTTCTTTCTCCAGCTTGTCTCGCAGATCTGTAACTTCTCTGTCCAGCTTGACTCGCAGTTCTGTCCCTTCTCTCTCCAGCTTGACTCGCAGTTCTGTCCCTTCTCTCTCCAGCTTGACTCGCAGATCTGATACTTCTTTTTCCAGTGACTGTCACAGGAACAAATGGAACAATGACAGAAATAAACTTCGCCAAATAATTATTGCGACAAATTTCACACCCAAATAAAAGCATTAATTCCTGTGTCATTTCATTCAAACGTTCTATGTCAGTTAAGGCCAATCACTTGAATTTCTTGATCACCTTTCGGATTAAAGATTTCTTTTACAAGGATCATGTGATCACCGCTCAAATAAGGATACTCTCAAAATCGACCGGACAAAAACGGAAAGGGCCAATTAAAAGTCGGCAAAAAATCACAATAGGCAATGAACAAACAACTTGCATCCTCAACACTTTTCTTGGAGTAAGAGAAGGGTTCCACTGTACATGTAACAGTCATACAACACTCACTTGAATGGTCTGTTTGAGTTTTTTCTCCTTCTCCAAAAGGAGAGAAGTGTCCTTAGCGCAGGCTTTCTTGACCTCAGACAGCTCCTTCTCTGCAGCTGAAAGTCAAACAAAGTCACACATTACTCAAATGTGCTACAGTCCAACCTGTCTATATCCACCACACATTACTCAAATGTGCTACAGTCCAGGGCGTGAATCTCACTTCCCCTGCGAGCCGTAGCTACAAGCAGGAGAAAAAGCGTTTTGCGCGTAAGGCTAGCGAAACTAGCCGCGGCCAAAGGTTCAAATTCTGCGGAACGAAGAAATTCGAGTACCAGAAAGAGATCCCACTTCGGGAGGGAAGAACGAGAAGCGGACTCTTTGAGAGCAGCGCCCTTGATCACCCTTGAGATGACGCCAGTGACGTCGATCGAGCGTCCCAGCTGCCGTAGCGTGACGGCGATGGCGGATCTTCGCACCCTCAAGGAGGAAGCAGACGCTCCTTGAGAGGAAAGAAACGCAAGGTGGTTCGCGACGTGCATGGAACGAGGAGCCAGCGCGTCCAAACCACGGGCCTGACACCAGGTCGCCCAGGCCTTCCAGTGAGACGAGTACACCGACGAAGTGGAAGCCCTATGAGAGCGTTCCACCAGGTCCAATGTCTGCTCAGAAGCACCGGAACGCCTCAGTGAAGACCGGACAACTTCCACACGTGAAGTTTCAGGATTGAGGGATCCTCGTGTGGAATGCCGGTGCGAGGCTGAACCAACTCTCCTCTTGCGAGAGCGAGAGGGATTGGTGGGCCGTGAGCGAGCCTCAGAAGGTCCGGGAACCACGCCTGTGAGGGCCACAGGGGCGCAACCAGGAGAAGATCCGGACCCTCCATTTCCGCCTTCCGGATCACTCGGCCGAGTAACTGGAAGGGAGGAAAGGCGTAGGCCTGGAGCCTTGTCCACGGAAAGGCCAATGCATCCGTCTGCCAAGCCTCGGGGTCCGGGAATGGCGAGACGAAGATCGGCAGCCTCTTCGAAAAGCGGGTGGCAAAGAGGTCCACCAGAGGCTTTGGGACAAGGGCCCAGAGACGAAGCAGTGCCCCGTGAGTGATCGTCCACTCTGATTGAAGCACTCTGTCGGAGCGACTGAGCGCGTCCGCCAGAGTGTTCAAACTCCCCGGGAGGTACCTGGCCGAGAGAGTGATCTGGTGTTGCCAGCACCAGGTCAGAATCTCGCAGGTCCTGCCCGAGAGAGACGGGGACCGCGACCCTCCCTGCTTGTTCAGATAAGCTGCCACAGTCGTGTTGTCTGTGAACAGACGAACATGCTTGGCGTGAAGGGAGGGCCGAAACTCCGCCAGAGCCAGGGCCACGGCCTCTAGCTCCAGCAAGTTTATGTGCCAATGGCTCTGCTCTGCCGACCACAGGCCCGACGCAGTCTGTCGGTCTGTGTGTGCACCCCAGCCCATCAGAGACGCATCCGTAAAGAGGTCTGTGTCTGGGGGGGGCAGGACAATCGGCACGGAAGGGTCGCTGACTGGAACCATCCCTGCAAAGGGATGAGGACGTCCCAGTCCACGCAGGCAGAGTCCACATACGGTTTCAGTGCAAGCTGAAACGGGCGTTTGTGTACCCTGCCCAGAGGCACCAAGAGAGCCATGGACTCCATCTGTCCCAAGATGGAGGCCAGCGTCCGGAGGGAAGCCCTCGAGAGAGACAAAGTGGCGCGGAGAATGGTTTGGAGCTTGTCCACCCTCCTCTGAGAAGGCCGGACCGTCCATGTAACCGTGCAGAAAGACATCCCCAGATAAGTGAACGTCTGTGACGGCACCAACTCCGACTTTGTCCGGTTGATCGAAAAACCCAGCTGGTGGGCTTGACGAAGAACCGCCTGGGTATGACTGGAGCACCCAGACTGGCTTTGGTTCAGAACCAGCCAATCGTCCAGGTATGCTCTCAGCCGTATACCCTGCGACCTCACCAGTGCGCATAACTGTCTCACGACCATGGTGAAGACCCAAGGTGCGAGAGACAGCCCGAAAGGCAGAGCGCGGAACTGGTAGACCTGATCGTCCCACCGGAAACGGAGCCATTTCCGGTCGGACGGATGCACCAGAATATGGAAGTATGCATCCGTCAGGTCTATGGAGGTCGCCCAGTCTCCCGGGCGGAGGGAGTCTCTGACCGACGCGGGCGTCTCCATCTTGAACCGTATCGTTCTCAGGAAAGTATTGAGATGCGATAGGTCCAGGACGGGACGCCACGCCCCCGAGGCCTTTGGGACGGCAAACAGCCGCCCGTAAAAGCCGAGGGACGTGTGGTCTAAGACCCTCTCCACCGCGCCCTTCTGCACCAGAGCAACGATTTCCGCCTGGAGGACGGACCTTGCTTCTGGCGAGGAGGGAGGCTTGAAGCCCGGCAGACGCCGCGACAGAGGTGCCTTTCTTTCGCCCCAAAGCAGACGAAAGCCCGATCCCACGACGCCCACGATCCACTGGCTGTGCACTAGGGCCGCCCAGTGAGAAAGTGCCCTTGAAGGGCCCCCCGCCATCACCAGAGTGGAGGGCGGGGGGGTGGTGGGACCGGGAGCACTTCATTGGGGGTGAGGCTTGCTACCAGAGCCGCCTCGCCCCTTGCCGGGCGCCGATCTTTTTCTCGAGCCACGAGAAGCCGATCTGGCCTTCTTCTGTCCGGCAGGCCTGGAAGAACCAGAGGCCTGAGGCTGTTTAGGCGGAGCGGGCTGAGCCTGTGAAGGCTTGGCCTGCTTGAACGCCTGCAGAGAGAAATCAGAGAACTGAGAATCCCTGTTCATCTGTATTTCAGTCTTCCTGGCGTCGAACGCCAGACGGCCAAACAGAGAGCCCTCTGTCATGGGAGACGCCCGCAGTGTGTCACAAGTGGACTGGTCCGTGAACTGAGAGTGACCCAGAAAAAGATCTCTCCTGCTCATGACCGTATGTGCGTACTGCATCGCTGACAACCTCATTTGCTCTTCATTGACTCTAGCCAGAGCCGAAAGAAGAGTTGAGATGTCATCAGCGTCCTGCTCGACCGCGAGGACAAAGGGGTCCAGCGTCTCGGTCATAGCCCTGGTAAGGGAACGCAGGAGCGTCTCGGAGATCGAAGCCAACTCTAAAAGCTGACGACTAATCTCCTCCGATGCCATGAGGGTATGTTCGGGGAGAACAATCCCCGAATCACTCTTGATAGGCTTTGCCAGCAACGAAGCCAACTCCGGCGTGACCGGAAGCGGTGCACGCGGAAGGGCAAAAGGAGCAAGCCAAGAGCGACCTGTCTTCGGTAAAGCAAACTTCTTGTGATGTGTGGGCACAAAAGAAGACGCTTGCGTATCCGAAGCCAGCCAAGCCCGAGCCAGTTCCGGAGCCGGTCCGTAAGGTACCAGCAGAGGAACAGCGATGCCCGGCTGCGACCGTCCCGCAGGAGAGGGTCGCGCCAGCACCTGAGAAAGCTGGTAGGCGACTGATGGGGATTCGGCGAAACGAAAGCGGGAAGCATCCTCCTTCTCGTACCGAAAATCCGCCATCGCGGAGGGAGCGGCAGAAGCCGACGTAGGCAAAGCCACTGCCCCCTCTGCAAAGTATCTGGATGTAACTTCCGCCGCGTCCTCAAGCGCCAGTCGAAGCTGAGACGGAAATCCAGAACGAGCAGCTTCACTGACTACAGACTGCGTGTCTGCATAGTCGAGCGAAGCGTCCCGATCATAGCCCAATGAACCAGCAGCAGTATGGTGTGCAGGAAAACCGGAAACCGGAGAACCGGTAAGCCGGAAATCATCCTGGCTCATATCCTGATCAACAGGAAACGCAGAGCCGGAAGACGCAGTCACCATTGCCGCCGGAACTGAACCGGAAGTCGACATCGCACTAGACAAGTGCTGTGAAGACTGTCCCGGAAGCTCAAAGGACGTACCCGGTCTCTCACCCACTGACATTCGTGTAGGAGCAGTGTGCAAGAGACTAGGAAAACCGGGCGGAGCCGGAAGCGCTGCCGACGGAGCCGCGTACAGCGGAAACGTCTGCTGCGAGGACTGGGGCCGGAAGCCCGGTGGCCGAAAGGCCAGTCCACAGTCGACACCAGCAGGGACCTTCGTGGGTGTGCCAGATTGACCTTCGTTTCCGGGAAAACCCGGAAACGCGACTTCCGCAAGCGGAAGCCGCCCTTGCTCCGTCATAGCCCTACTCGCTGTACGATCGGAACTAGACGGAGCAGCATATCCTGACTGGCAGGAAGTTTGCAGGTAGCGAGCCTGCGACCAAGAACTGTTGCTCAAAAGAGAGCGTCCGGTGGCTTCGCGAAAGCCGGCGGAGCAGTTCGACTTACCGTCTGAGCTCCAAGCAAGAGCAGTAGAAGACGAGAGTGAACCAACATCACGGGCGGGCGTCTCCGACAGGCACACAAAAGATGCCAAGGAGTGAACGCCACCCACTGCCGATGAAAGCGGAGCGCTGAGAGCCGGCGTGGCTCGGTGTAATTCGTCACGCACCAGGGTACGAATTTCTGGAACCAGCGAACGCAAAATCGACGAAACCATGTCAGCTTGCCCCGCGCTAGAAACTGCGACCGGGCGAGCTGACACAGACACAGTTGTAACGGGAATGCTAGGCTGCCCCCCAGCATTAAGGCTAACGGGGGCAGAAATGGGAACCGACAAGAGTACGTTTTTATCTTTGTCAGAAACCAAAACGAGCGGAGAACTTTTAGGCAGAGGTTTATCTGAGGAAGACTTTGCCTTAATCCGGCCCTTGGCATCACCCTTACCGCGTTTCTTATCGCTATCAGCCATAATGACTAACGCGCAAAACACAGCACAACACAAAGTTACTGAGCAAAAAATTTTAACAAGTCCAAACAAGGACGAAAATTTGTCAATAACAATGAAAATTCCTGTCAACAATAAGACAAAATTGGAAAGAGCTCACCAAAAACGTAGTGGCAAGCCAAAAGACGGGTTAGGTGACCGGTGGGTGCCCAAAAAAACACCTGCAAGCAGTCACTCACGGAGCCAAAATTTTCACGACCTTCCAAGTGTAGGCTGAAATGTCGTATGAGCTACACGTGGTGTTTACAGGGGAAGTGACGTCATGTAACCCCGGATGGGAGGTAACTCCCCGGGTAGACAGTCATTACCTTGCCTGTGTTTACACTTTTTGTGTTGGGTTGCTTCCCTTTAAAATTCTTTAAGACGGGTAGCCTTTTCAGATCTTAGCATGTTAGACTGCGTCAATGAGTTAACAATATCGTTCAAACCAGACGTGTGTTCATCATGTAAATGATTCTATGTCAAGCTCATTTGGCAGGGACCTGCTTTCGACTGCTTATGATACCAGAGTCACAAGACAAACGTCATTATGGAAACCCGACGGGCGCTGTGGCCGGGTGGTAAGACGTCGGCCTCTTAATCGGAAGGTCGAGGGTTCGAATCCCGGCCGCGGCCGCCTGGTGGGTTAAGTGTGGAGATTTTTCCGATCTCCCAGGTCAACTTATGTGCAGACCTGCTAGTGGCTTATCCCCCTTCGTGTGTACACGCAAGCACAAGACCAAGTGCGCACAGAAAAGATCCTGTAATCCATGTCAGAGTTCGGTGGGTTATAGAAACACGAAAATACCCAGCATGCTTCCTCTGAAAACGGCGTATGGCTGCCTTAATGGCGGGGTAAAAACAACTCGTGTAAATCTGGTACGACACAGCAAGCCGTGTAGTATTCTCTGTGTATGTATCGGCTGGACCGGTTTGGGAGTTAAATGGGTTAGATCTGGCCACGCCTGGTGTAAGCATACCTGCTGTAAGGGAGGCAATCTCCTCGTCCTTGGCGCTGATGACGGTGTCCTGTTTCTCCATCGTCTCCTCCTGTTCCATCATGGCGTCCTTCAGATGCTGCAGCACCACTTCGTTGGCCTTCACATCTGAAACACACACACACTTTTCACATCAAGCAACAACTGCTATTTGGTATATAAATACAGTTTCTACAAGCTTGCGCGCCTGCATGACCAGACCTGGCCTGAGAGCACAACTCCACAAGCTAAACTGTGGAAGACATGCGCTGAACTTGCCAGTTCATTGTTTGTTCGTTCATGGGCTGAAACTCCCACGGCTTTTACGTGTATGACCGTTTTTACCCCGCCATTTAGGCAGCCGTACGCCGCTTTCGGAGGAAGCCTGCTGGGTATTTTCGTGTTTCTATAACCCACCGAACTCTGACATGGATTACAGGATCTTTTTCGTGCGCACTTGGTCTTGTGCTTGCGTGTACACACGGGGGTGTTCGGACACCGAGGAGAGTCTGCACACAAAGTTGACTCTGAGAAATAAATCTCTCGCCGAACGTGGGGACGAACTCACGCTGACAGCGGCCAACTGGATACAAATCCAGCGCGCTACCGACTGAGCTACATCCCCGCCCCGCCAGTTCATAATATCAGCAGGCCTAAGACCATGAGTGACACAACCGTCGAACGCTGAACAAGAAGAAGCAGGTATATGCAGTATTCTTGTCCTTGGGATATTCCCTCAAAGAAATTCGAGCTTCTATCCCTTGGGAAAGCGTGTAGGTACTGATTCGCACTTGTCAAGTTTTTTTTCTCCCATTGTCCAATAGAGAGTATCTGTAGTGTCACTTTTCTCCCCTTGTCCTATAGAGAGTATCTGTAGTGTCACTTGTCTCCCCTTGTCCAATAGAGAGTATCTGTAGTGCCACTTGTCTCCCCTTGTCCTATAGAGAGTATCTGTAGTGTCACCTGTCTCCCCTTGTCCTATAGAGAGTATCTGTAGTGTCACTTTTCTCCCCTTGTCCTATAGAGAGTATCTGTAGTGTCACTTTTCTCCCCTTGTCCAATAGAGAGTATCTGTAGTGTCACTTGTCTCCCCTTGTCCAATAGAGAGTATCTGTAGTGCCACTTGTCTCCCCTTGTCCTATAGAGAGTATCTGTAGTGTCACTTGTCTCCCCTTGTCCTATAGAGAGTATCTGTAGTGTCACTTGTCTCCCCTTGTCCTATAGAGAGTATCTGTAGTGTCACTTGTCTCCCCTTGTCCTATAGAGAGTATCTGTAGTGTCACTTGTCTCCCCTTGTCCTATAGAGAGTATCTGTAGTGTCACTATTCTCCCCTTGTCCTATAGAGAGTATCTGTAGTGTCACTTGTCTCCCCTTGTCCTATAGAGAGTATCTGTAGTGTCACTTGTCTCCCCTTGTCCAATAGAGAGTATCTGTAGTGTCACTTGTCTCCCCTTGTCCTATAGAGAGTATCTGTAGTGTCACTTTTCTCCCCTTGTCCTATAGAGAGTATCTGTAGTGTCACTTGTCTCCCCTTGTCCAATAGAGAGTATCTGTAGTGTCACTTGTCTCCCCTTGTCCTATAGAGAGTATCTGTAGTGTCACTATTCTCCCCTTGTCCTATAGAGAGTATCTGTAGTGTCACTTGTCTCCCCTTGTCCTATAGAGAGTATCTGTAGTGTCACTATTCTCCCCTTGTCCTATAGAGAGTATCTGTAGTGTCACTTGTCTCCCCTTGTCCTATAGAGAGTATCTGTAGTGTCACTTGTCTCCCCTTGTCCTATAGAGAGTATCTGTAGTGTCACTTTTCTCCCCTTGTCCTATAGAGAGTATCTGTAGTGTCACTTGTCTCCCCTTGTCCAATAGAGAGTATCTGTAGTGTCACTTGTCTCCCCTTGTCCTATAGAGAGTATCTGTAGTGTCACTTGTCTCCCCTTGTCCAATAGAGAGTATCTGTAGTGTCACTTGTCTCCCCTTGTCCTATAGAGAGTATCTGTAGTGTCACTTTTCTCCCCTTGTCCAATAGAGAGTATCTGTAGTGTCACTTTTCTCCCCTTGTCCAATAGAGAGTATCTGTAGTGTCACTTGTCTCCCCTTGTCCTATAGAGAGTATCTGTAGTGTCACTTGTCTCCCCTTGTCCAATAGAGAGTATCTGTAGTGTCACTTGTCTCCCCTTGTCCAATAGAGAGTATCTGTAGTGTCACTTTTCTCCCCTTGTCCTATAGAGAGTATCTGTAGTGTCACTTGTCTCCCCTTGTCCTATAGAGAGTATCTGTAGTGTCACTTGTCTCCCCTTGTCCTATAGAGAGTATCTGTAGTGTCACTTGTCTCCCCTTGTCCTATAGAGAGTATCTGTAGTGTCACTTGTCTCCCCTTGTCCTATAGAGAGTATCTGTAGTGTCACTTTTCTCCCCTTGTCCAATAGAGAGTATCTGTAGTGTCACTTTTCTCCCCTTGTCCAATAGAGAGTATCTGTAGTGTCACTTGTCTCCCCTTGTCCTATAGAGAGTATCTGTAGTGTCACTTGTCTCCCCTTGTCCAATAGAGAGTATCTGTAGTGTCACTTTTCTCCCCTTGTCCAATAGAGAGTATCTGTAGTGTCACTTGTCTCCCCTTGTCCAATAGAGAGTATCTGTAGTGTCACTTGTCTCCCCTTGTCCAATAGAGAGTATCTGTAGTGTCACTTTTCTCCCCTTGTCCAATAGAGAGTATCTGTAGTGTCACTTGTCTCCCCTTGTCCAATAGAGAGTATCTGTAGTGTCACTTGTCTCCCCTTGTCCTATAGAGAGTATCTGTAGTGTCACTTGTCTCCCCTTGTCCTATAGAGAGTATCTGTAGTGTCACTTGTCTCCCCTTGTCCTATAGAGAGTATCTGTAGTGCCACTTGTCTCCCCTTGTCCTATAGAGAGTATCTGTAGTGTCACTTTTCTCCCCTTGTCCAATAGAGAGTATCTGTAGTGTCACTTGTCTCCCCTTGTCCTATAGAGAGTATCTGTAGTGTCACTTGTCTCCCCTTGTCCTATAGAGAGTATCTGTAGTGTCACTTTTCTCCCCTTGTCCAATAGAGAGTATCTGTAGTGTCACTTTTCTCCCATTGTCCAATAGAGAGTATCTGTAGTGTCACTTTTTCTCCCGAATTCGAACCTGCGACCTTTCGATCACAAGTCCAGTGCTCTACCAACTGAGCTACCGGGCCCCCAGCAACAGGACTCGCAAGACAGAGCAAACCTTTCATCCTTGAGATTATTTGTGTTAGCGTAGCAACTCTAAGCTTGGCGTAACAGTGAAGCAATTTGTCTGAACGAAGCATGCTATGCTCAAAGTGTAACAGTTGGCAGCTTGGTCTTTAGTTGCCACCCCCCCTCCCCCCACCTACACACACACACAAGCACAACCACCAACACACAGTGATGACTGACCAGCCACAGAGATGTTGCGAACAACAGCGGTCGGGTGACAACGCAGTCAGCCCACTGTCAGTCTGATCACTGCGATCCTATGAAACTGGCCCCTAAAGCAGGTGTTTCTTTGTTCCCCCCCCTCCCCCTCTCCCAAATCCACACACACTTGATTACTGACCAGCCACAGCGATGTTGCGTTGTTGCTGACAGCGGGTCAGCAGTTGGTCCTTGCTGTCCAGCTGTGATCGCAGCGTGGCAATCTGCTGCTGTAGGACACTGCTGTCTCCCTTCACAATGGACTGGTCCAGTCTCTGTGCACACCAAACATAGTTATTATATCATACTGTCTCCCTTCACAATGGACTGGTCCAGTCTCTGTGCACACCAAACATAGTTATTATATCATACTGTCTCCCTTCACAATGGACTGGTCCAGTCTCTGTGCACACCAAATAGTCATTATATCATACTGTCTCCCTTCACTATGGACTGGTCCAGTCTCTGTGCACACCAAATAGTCATTATACAGACCTGTTTACCCCTAAAACATGGCATGTGTATTATCTGGGAGCAAAATGAGGCAAATGTGTAGTTTTGTAATTGAATGTGTAGAATTTCTCGTCGACCTATCACAACAACAAGAACAATGATTGCTACTTTTTACCACATGTATTGATTGACTGACGAAAAAATGGAAATTGCAGACAGTGCAATGAGCATGATGTTTTCCTTTCCGCGAAGAGACAAGGCATGGGTAGTCCTGATGATATTTTGGCAGAAAGACTTGGTTCGGCGCATTGCTCGTCTTTTTCTTTTTGGTCGGTGGCCTTTCGGAGTCATTTTCTTCACAGTTCTCATCTTCACCTCAATCAATCAATATCAATATGAGGCTTATATCGCGCGTATTCCGTGGGTACAGTTCTAAGCGCAGGGATTTTTTTTTTCAATTTTTATTCAAGGCGCAGGGATTTATTTATGCCGTGTGAGATGGAATTTTATTTACACAATACATCACGCATTCACATCGGCCAGCAGATCGCAGCCATTTCGGCGCATATCCTACTTTTCACGGCCTATTATTCCAAGTCACACGGGTATTTTGGTGGACATTTTTATCTATGCCTATACAATTTTGCCAGGAAAGACCCTTTTGTCAATCGTGGGATCTTTAACGTGCACACCCCAATGTAGTGTACACGAAGGGACCTCGGTTTTTCGTCTCATCCGAAAGACTAGCACTTGAACCCACCACCTAGGTTAGGAAAGGGGGGGAGAAAATAGCGGCCTGACCCAGGGTCGAACACGCAACCTCTGCGTTCAGCCATTGTGTCGAAACGCCCGCGTGGTTTGGCAGTAACGCGTTCAGTTGTGCCTGGCATTTGCTTGGAGAAGCCTATTCGGTATTAACAAGCTACAACGCAACGACTGCTGGCCGAAAACATGGATTGGAAAATGGATCGGTCAAGGGAGATGAAGAAAATTACGGATTGTGATATGCGTAGCCGAAACAATACCGTTTGCGTGCAGGGACGGGGCGGTGTGAGAGCACAACGGGACAACCGACAAGGAACAGGTGTAAAGACGAAAAAAAAACAAAAAAAAACAAATAAATAAAATAAAAATATATATATACCGTTTGCGTAGAAAACGACAGACTTGCGTAGTATATTATTCAAATTCGTAGTTTACTACGCTCAATGTGTAGTGTAAACAGGTCTGCATTATATCATACTGTCCCCCTTCACTATGGACTGGTCCAGTCTCTGTGCACACCAAATAGTCATTATATCATACTGATACCACGGAAACAACAAATAATAGACACATGGATGTGGGCATACGCGCCTGTCTGGAGTACTTCGGATGTTCTTACTTCATACATGTATATATATCTTTTATGTTCAAGGTTTTTGTCATATATGTTGTTAGGTTGTTTTAGGGCAGATGAACCACACTTTTCCATCCATTGTTTAATTGCATGGACAACACATTATCATAGTCTTATGTCTTAGACAGAAATTGACTGAAGAGTGAATGTTCTGAGTTTCATCCAGTGTGATGATCAACCTCACAAGAGGCCTAAATAGTAGGGAAAATGGAGGAGAAAGTGAACCTACCTCCATTTCTCTCTGGTTGGCCTGTTCCAGCTCTGACGTTTTGTTGGCCAGTTGTTCTTCCAGCTGCGCCAGGCGATCGCTGTTGACCATCTTGGTGCAGTCCTGCAGCTCCTTGCGCAGCTTGGCTTCCCTCTCTTGTTGCTGCAGACAAAACAAGAAAAGTTCAGTATGTTATTTCAGTAACAATTTTATTTTTCATTCTCATTTGCAATAGCGTGTGTGTTTTTGTGAATGTATGTGTGTGT
>NC_090254.1:4546329-4593829 GCF_037325665.1 Littorina saxatilis | reverse complement strand
TGGTTGTCGTTTCCTTGACGTTCAGCAGTTTCTCTACCTGTCCCTGCAGTTTCTCCATCTCAAATCGAGCGTTGGCAAGATCGCTCTCTGCCTGGATTTTCTCTTTTCTCAAGCGTCGTGATGAACCTGGGGCATCTGTGGCGGTGTCGATCAAACACAACGCTTTCAATTGTTTCTGTAGTTCACAGTTCTTCGATTTTTCTATTTCTAAGTGGGATTCTAGTACTTCCACCTTCTCATTATCCACACTGTTGCTTCGTTCATTTTTCACGTATGAAGTAAGGACAGTTTTGTCCAGTTTGGACTTGCAGTCTTGGAGCTGGGAGAGAGCAGCCTTTGCAGTGTCTAGTTCTGCCCTCACCTTGTGGTGTGACTCTCTCCACCGCTGTTCTTCTGCTTCTAGCTCTTTCAGTCTCTTTTCAAACTCTGCCCGCTCCTCTCTAGCCTTCTCTTCATAGCTGTCAAACTCTTTGGTAGTCTGCTGTCGCTGCTGTAACTCTGTGGTTAGCTTCTCCACGGCTGTCTTCTGCTGTGACAGCTCTGAGGTCAGCTTGTCGGTCGATTCCTTGCTGGCCGCTTCCGTCTGTGCCACGCGTGTTTTCAGCACGCTCATCTCTTCCAGCAGGTTGGCCTTCTCCTTCTCAAGCTTCTGCAGCTCCTGAGTGACGGAATCCAAGTGTTGTTCCAGCTCCGCCTTCTCCGCGGCTAGAGTCTCTGCGCTCTCCTTGTGTTTGTGTGTCAGAGCTGTCTGCATGTGCAGGGATGACCGGAGGTCTGCCAGCTCCATGGTGGCTTCGCTCAGCTGTGTCACCTGCGTGTCCGACTGCACCGCCTCTTCCTGCAGTCGCGCAAATGATGCGTGCAGTTCCCGCACCTCTCTCTCTCTGGCCTCCAGGGCCTCTCGGGCCTCCGTCAGCTTCTTCTCCTGCACTCGCCGGGCCTCCTTCTGGGCTTTCTCAAGGCTCTGCAGTTTGTGCAGGCGACTGGACTCGCTCTCTTTCAGCTCCTCCAACATCTGCTTTGTCCTCTCCAGCTCTCTCTCCGCGTCTGATCGCAGCTTCTTCTGCTCTGTCAAGGTGTCTTGTGTCGATTTGTGGCTCAGTTTCAGCTCTTCGAGCTCTTTTTGTACTGCGCCGAAGCTGTCTTTCTGCTCTGTCAAGGCGTCTTGTGTCGATTTGTGGCTTACTTTGAGTGCTTCCAGCTCTTTTTGTACTGCGGCGTAGTTATCTCTCTGCTCTGTCAAGGTCGTTTCTGCAGCTTTGTGGCTCACTTTGAGTGCTTCCAGCTCTTTTTGTACTGCGGCGTTGTTGTTTCTCTGCTCTGTCAACGCATCTTCTGCAGAAGTATGGCTGGCTTTGAGGGCGTCTAGCTCTTGCCGTAGTTCTTCAAGTTGTTGGTTGGCCGCTGCAACTTGCTTCTGTAGCTCTTCGTTGTGCGCCATGGCTGAATCTTTTTCTCCCTCTACCGCTTGGAGCTTGGCTTCCAGTTCACAGACCCTTTGCTCCTCCACCCCTCTCCTTGCCTCCACATCAACCATTCTGGTCTCGCTGTCCGAGACTTGCGTCTGGAGGTACTCACATTGCTGAGTTCTCTGCTGCAGACACTCGTTGGCCTCACTCAGCGCGGACTTCAGCAAGCTTTCGTTGGACGCTGCCAGTCGACCGTCATCCTTTGTCTCCTTGCCGAGCTCTGCCAGTTCTTTTGACTTTGACTCAAGGTCGCCTGCGGTCTGGCTGAGCATTGAGCGGAGCTCAGCGACGACGGTTTCCAGTGCTTCCACTTTCTCCCTGGCCGTCTCTGCCTCTGCCTTCTCTTTCTCTACCTGTGGGCAATAGACAAAGGGACAAGCCAGTGTTAAAACATGTGAACAGGTAGATATGATACGAGTGACTGCTAAATAAACAGTGAAAATATACTGACTCAGTGACTAAAGAACATCGAAGAAACTGCTCGATCAAAATATCAACCGGAGTATAAAAACTAAAAAAATGTAAACGATTGCTGATTTCATTCCTGGTAGTTTGGGATTCTTATTGGAAAAATACCACAAATGTGTGAATCACCTTATTCCTGCATTACAACGTGTGAAGAATGTGCTTTGACATCTCTCACGCCTGTATGTGTGCTTCTTGGTGTGTTCTTGACAAATGTATGCAAAATCATGCAACCCAAGATCTCAAGAATGATCTCTGGCGCTTTGGCAATGGCGGAAATCTAGCAAGTGGCGGAGAAATCTTCCCCTGTAGGTCTCCTAGTGACGGCCCACATCAACTGACCTGCTCTTCCAGGTCCTTGACCTTCTCCTCAAGCTGGTCTTTCTCTTCCACGGCCGCCTCGAAGTTGGTGCTGCGAGCGTCCAGGGTCAGCTTGTACGTGTCGCACTCGCTCTGCAGCACGGTGCTCCTGTCCGTCACCGAGCTCACCGTCTGTCGCAGGTCATCCAGTTCAAGGTCGCTCTCCTTCTTCTTGGCCTCCAGCTGAACAAACAGAATTCACAAGTTAGAAATTGGGGAGAGAGAGAGAAAGATTTTTTTTTTTTTTTTTCTGATGACAAGACCAAAAGAAATTATGGTCGGTAGGTTGGTTACTTTTCTTTTTTTGGGACCTCCAATTATTAAGACTTCCTCCCTTGGCTTTACTTTGAGAATTTCTGTTGTAAACCTGTGTAAATCTACCTCTATTTTAGGACTCCCTCTTTTTTAAGGCCTGGTTTTCTCACATTTCTGGAGGTCTTATAAACAAAGGGAAGTAAGCACATACGACATGTGTCATAGAGTAAGTGACATATATTTGGAACCATTCTCCTGGAACCTGAGAGAATAAGCACTGAATTGAACAAGCAACTTTCATTCTCTTTTGGATGAGACCCCCCCTAGGAGAAGCTGTTTGGCGCCCTAAAGAAGACGGCGGCATTCATGCGTGCCACAGGAGTGGATGTCTAGAAGGAGCGAACGAGAGGAAGAGGAAGAGGAAGAGGAAAAAGAGGAAGAGGAAGAGGAAGAAGAGGAAGAGGAAGAGGAAGAGGAGGAAGAAGAAGAGGAAGAGGAAGAGGAAGAAGAAGAAGAAGAGGAAGAGGAAGAAGACCCTCTTTTGGAGGTGTTCAAAAGGGACCAATGTAACACAACCAGCTTCTCCTCCAATCAGCACATCTCACCTGTGTGAGCGTCACCTTGGTGTCTCTCAGTGCAGTCACCACCTCAGACTTGCTGGCCTCGGCCGCTAGTTCTTTTTGTTTGGCCGCCGTAAGTCGCGACTCCAGGTCTTCGGCCGATGACTCTGCAATCCTCAGCTTCTGGCGCAGCTCAGCTGACTCCGACTGGAAGGAATGAACAAACTTTATTTTACAAGGGATAAAGGTTTAAGGCACATTGCCTTGAAAGGAATTACAAGAATGTCAAGGTCACAACTTGAGTAAGGTATTGCTTTGAAAAGTCTCTTCTCCAACCCAGAGCTAAAGATGTTGCATCTTCAGGCAATCCATTCAAGGAAAAAAGCGTTTGAAGGAAATAGATAACGCGGGGGGTCCAGGTGGCCGTGTAGGTCCCACGCAGGAGTCAAGGGGCAGAGCCCCTGGTGATGGGGGTCTTGGGCCAACGCCCCCGGAAGCTGAAGCATTTTGGCCTTGTAAATATGAATTTAACCCCCTCTTGTAAAAGATAGAATGTGCATGTAAAAAAACCCACTATTTTGTCCCTCATTTTTTAAAGTTTTACTTTCGCGGAAATCTGCAAAATTGCGGAGATTTGAATTGGTGTCTCTTTGACGCTTCTCTTTGGTCGAGTGTGTACCTGATTGTCGGTGAGTTCGGTGAGGAGCTCTTTCTTGTTGTCGAGCTGTCGCTGCAGCTCGGTGCTGGCGGAGCTCAACTCCTCGAACTTGCCCTGCAGCTCCTGCAGGTCGCGCTGACTTTGCTCCAGGCGTGCCTCCAGCTCCCCCCTCTCCTCCAGCTGCAGGTGAACCGCCTCCGCCGTCTCCCACGCCTCACGCAGCTTCTGCCGCACCTCTGACGTCACGCTGCCGCTCTGTGAGGGAGAGAATATGATTAGGCCAAACAAAAATGTATGTTGGTGTAGGGTAACGTGACCCAAACACCAGCAACACAGAATAATGCACAGATATTACCTGATAATTTGACATCTGATAAACAAAGGTAATTAAGCGCTCTAAATGCATACAACATGTGTAATACGTAGAGTAAGTGCAAGTTATTCGGAACGATTCTCCTGGCACTTGAGAGAATAACAACTTTCATCCTTGAAATGATAAGCATTGAAATGAACAAGCGACTTTCATTCTCACAGATTCTTTTGATGCAGACCTGGGAACCCCAAACAAATGCTTTTTTTCAATGTTTACCGACAAAAACTGTAATCATGTGTCAAAATACTGGATCGGCTTCGGGATGCGCTTGTGAAGAAAAGTACTCTAGGAATCTTTCTCGTCGTTTTTTTCTCTCCATTGACTGTACTGTTCGTATTCTAGACAATCATGCGTACAAACTATGGCAAAATCATATGGGTTCCCAGGTCTGTGGACATGAAAGTAAAGTCAAGCCTGCCCTGACCAGACAGACAAGAAACTTTACCTTGTTCATCACTGACTGCAGGTCCCTGATCTGCTGCACCAAGTCAAGCCTGCCCTGACCAGACAGACAAGAAACTTTACCTTGTTCATCACTGACTGCAGGTCCCTGATCTGCTGCACCAAGTCAAGCCTGCCCTGACCAGACAGACAAGAAACTTTACCTTGTTCATCACTGACTGCAGGTCCCTGATCTGCTGCACCAAGTCAAGCCTGCCCTGACCAGACAGACAAGAAACTTTACCTTGTTCATCACTGACTGCAGGTCCCTGATCTGCTGCACCAAGTCAAGACGCATGCTCTCCTCCATCTCCGCCCCCTTCCTCTTCCTCCCCGCCCCTCCCCCCTGCACCTTCCGTCGCTGTCTCAATGGGGACCTCGACTTTTCGGGCGTTGCCGCTTTCATCGGCGACGTGGCCGCACACTTGCCGAGGTTCTTGAGACAAAAAACATAGGGCAGCTTTGTTATTTCCTTGGAGAAATGTGGACGCAAAGTCAACACAATCACATACAGATAAGGACATGTTATGCACTTAAAAAGTATTACAAAAATGTCAGGTACCAATTAAAAAATCGACAAACATTCCGAATAGGCGTAACTTGGCAACGTTTACATACGAAGAGAAAGCCAAATCAATTATCTATCCAGAACAAGTTATATCGCAATGCTAACTGATTAAGGTCTTGTTATAAATATGTTGAACATTCTATCCATTCAGATAAGTCTTAAATATCTTATCAATTAGAAACACACACCACACAGACAGACACACAGACTGCACAACACCCCAAGAAGTGTCACCATACCTTAGACTTGAGTAAGGCCATCTGAGACTTGAGGTTGTTGATCTCGGCGGTGTAGCCATGGATGAGCGCTTTCTCTCTCTGCTGGAAGTCCTCCTCTTCGTGCTTGAGGCGATTGCGAGCAATGGCCAGCTCCTCCTGACATGTCTTGAGGGCGCCATTGGCGTCAACAGCTTTACGTCCGTCTTGGATGCGACTCTCCAACCGTGACAGTTCACCTACACAAAGAACAATGTTCTGAAGGGATACTCAGAAATAGCCATGACCAGTAATGTTCAACGGCTTTACGACGTCTTGAAGGCGACTTTCTAACCGCAACAATTACCCTGCACAAAGGACAATGTTCTGAAGGGATACTGAGAAGTAGCCATGACCAGTATTGCTCATCGGCTTTACGACGTCTTGAAGGCGACTTTCTAATCGCGACAGTTCACCTGCAGTCTGCACAAAGAACAATGTTCTGATTGAAGGGATACTCAGAAATAGCCATGACCAGTAATGTTCAATGGCTTTATGTCTGTCTTGAAGGCGACTTTCTAACCGGAAGGACAATGTTCTGAAGGGATACTGAGAAGTAGCCATGACCAGTAATGTTCAACGGCTTTACGACGTCTTGAATGCGACTCTACTACCGCAACAGTTCACCTGCAGTCTGCACAAAGGACAACGTTCTGAAGGGATACTCAGAAATAGCCATGACCAGTAATCATTTTAATGTTGTCTGTTTTACATTTTAAACTTTATCATGCCATTTCTGTGAACTTGAGGTCTATTCCTCTCAGTGGAAGTCCAGTAACAAAAAGAGTGGCTCTACCAAGGCCGGTGCTTCTGGCAGTATGACAGGTCTGTTTGAAGCCACGGCGTTCATAAAAAAGTGGGACATGGATACTTCCTCTAAGTTATAACATACAACTGACCTGTGTCTGTCCATACTGGATTCCAACTCATGACCCAAGGATCACAAGTCTTTCAACTGAGCAACCATATACCCGCCCCAGAGGTGACACCGGGGTGGGACATGATACATACCATGTGAGTCATCAAATAAAGTTGACCAGTGTCCATCACGTCTTGGATTTGAACCTGTGATCTGAGGATCACCAGTCCTGGGCACTACCCACTGAGCTACCAGCCACCCCATCCACCCCCCCCCCCCCCCTTCCATCTACTGTATCTTTAAACCACATTCATAATAAATGTAATGCATTGAGGTAACTTTTCTCAGTTTTCTGTCTTTTACTTTCTATATAAGTGCTTCAGAGATAAATTCAGATGGTGGACCTAAAGGAGAAACTGTGGGGCCCAGCGGAGTCCCTGCGGCAAACTGCAGATTTCATCACATCAACAACCTTGACAGTCTAGCATGGCAACGGGAACATTGAAGAAGATGAAGATAAACTCATTTTGCTCTGTCTGCGTGTGCATGCATTGCACACATGAATGTGTATAATTGTTTACACAGAGTTGGCCTCGTAACTTGCACTGACCCATACTTATCTCATCACATGCATGTGTATAATTGTTTACACAGAGTTGGCCTCGTAACTTGCACTGACCCATACTTATCTCATCACATGAATGTGTATAATTGTTTACACAGAGTTGGCCTCGTAACTTGCACTGACCCATACTTATCTCATCACATGCATGTGTATAATTGTTTACACAGAGTTGGCCTCGTAACTTGCACTGACCCATACTTATCTGATCTGATGCATTGTTCCGACCCCTGATCGACCAATACTTATGACATGTTCTTAGGTCTTCAAACAGAACAATTTAATGTAGCCAGGACATTTGGACCTATATATATTTTGATCTCAGGTCAGAGTCTGGGAACACTGTATGCGCATAAACAGTACAGTGGGGCCCCCCTATGGTGACCTACACAAATCTCCTCTTCCATTCTTTCTCCTCTGCTGAGACAAATCGCTTGCTGGGTGTTCACGATCGCGACGTGTCTTTTTCGTCCCTCTCAGATTGCGATGGTTAGTTGTGTTCCGATTCTAAGGGCTTGAGCTCTTTTCTCTCCCTTGCGTAATGGGGGATAGTAGACAGCGGTATTTGTGTCACCTGCAGCTTTGTCAGTTCTATGTTGGTGTAAACAATTACAACAAAGTTGCCTTCTGTGAATATTCCCACTGCCAGCTGTACATTGCTCAGATAGAGTACATGTACAGCTTTGCAATTTGATCCCATACGCAAAATGTTGTCAGCCAGTCCTTTTCCCCTGCTGACACTGGGCTGAATCATCATTATCATACCACTGCAGCAGCCGACGAATTATTTTGCAAATTGCTAGTTTCTTTGAAGTCAACCGCCACCGCTCAGTTTGTGTCACTTGCAGACGTTTGTTGTATTTTAGACACAAAGTACACAATAACGTGCTATTTTAGATGTAGACTCAATAGGTCATGTATGAATAAAGTGGATCACATGGGGCCCCGATGGCTCAGGCGTTGAATAAATGATGAGAACTGGTGTGTGGTTTACTTCATGTGTGCTAAAGCAATTCAAGTGATCTGTAAGTGGCATTTAATGTTCTTGAATGCTATTGCAAGTGTGTTCCATCAGGTAAGTAATGCTATTTTAGTGAAGAAATGTAATCGTTCTGTTAACCTCTTGTGAGGCGGAGTGGGTCTTGAAGATCGGCGAGCGATGGCTTGCTGATTTTTTACTTGAAGTGAAAGATGAATCAATTTGTGTGTGTGTCTGAGCGTAAAACGGGGTGCACAAAACGATTCAGAAAGCTTGTAATGGAGTGGAGTCGGAGCTTCCATTCAGTTGTTTGTTTGTATACTGTATAGGAATAGTAGTAATATTACTAATAAAGGAGTAGGATATTTCGATCGACTGGCACTTTGATACACTTGTGCTCACAGCCTGCCTCTGCTGCATATTTCCCCCACCTTAACTCTGCCATACACGTTACCCTTGTTGATTTTAATCAACTGATTTTCTTGTGCGTTTTGGGATGCAATGACCTGTGCATATTATGCGTTGTTGGTGTGCGTGCGCATCCGTTTGTGTGTGCATGTGAATTTGTTGTTCCTTTGATTTTTTTAATACGCTTTTCTCCTTTCTTATGCAATATTTTATCATTAAATTGCTGCTTAAGATCAGGAGATGACAAATACATGAACACTCAAAGTAGATACATGTACAGGCTGAGGGGGGAGAGAGAGAGAGAGAGAGAGAGAGAGAGAGAGAGAGAGAGAGAGAGAGAGAGAGAGAGAGACAGAGAGACAGAGAGAGAGAGAGAGAGAGAGAGAGAGAGAGAGAGAGAGAGAGAAAATGGCATTACCGACAAAACAAAAAACCTCAAACAACACATGAACAAGTCCACCCATCCGCTGAGCAACATAAGACTAATGCCTAAGCAGAGAAACCTAATTGGTAATGAAATCATCCACATCATTTTAAAGTAATGTATCTGGTTTTAGGCAGCATCAAATCAGTGCTGAATGACAGTCAATTGAAAAGTTCTTTCTGAAAACCTTCCGGGCAATATCAATCTGTTTCTTTTCATTATCCATTTGATACAAGGATAAAAGTTGAGAATGTTCAAAGGAAGACTGGCTTGCAATTATTAGTTCATTTTTTCCATGCCATTTTCTCTTCCTGAAGATTTTCAAAATGCAGGAAGTCTAATAAAAATCCCTTTTTCAGCAATTCCTGAAGAGAAGTTTCAACCCGATTTCTACCATCTCTGCTGTGAGCATTGTCTTGTATGCCGTTCAACGTTCGGTTTGAGAGAGAAGTTCCATATTCCGTCAGTATAATCATCTTTATTTCTACTGACAAACAATCATCATTAAAACTAAAAGACACTGGTGTGCATTAAAAATTCAAAACAGGTGTAAATACAAGCAGTGTTCAAGTGGTTACAACTATTTCAGTCACTGATTTGAATACCTTTCCCAGATACATTACAAGACGGTTTGTTCAAAGGCTATAAGCTCTCCTCCAGAGAAAACTCAACTGAAATAGAAAAGGTCAAAGCTGCTGTTCAAACAGTAATATGCTAATTTGTTTCAACAAGGCATTGGCATAATTAAGAAGAATTTACATGATCAAGGAAATTGATGAAGTTTACAAGACTAACACAAGCATGATTCACACACCAGGAGAACAGAACATGCACACTTGGCACAATCATTTATCTAACAGCGGAGTAATATCTGCAAACATTCACACATCCCCTGCACTTTCAAAACTGATAAACTGTGTTCTACACCTTATAAAATATGAACCAACCAATGAAATGTGACCCACAATCTATAAAATCTGTTCTACACCTTATAAAATATGAACCAACCAATAAAATGTGACCTACAATCTATGAAATGTGATCTACAGCTTATAAAATACACCCACAACTTCTGAAATGTGATCTACAATGTATGAAATACAATAAGTAATGATCACCTTTTATTTACTCAGCTGTTAATAGAAGTTATGATGACTTCAGTAGAATATTATGTTTCTCGTGAGTCTATCATTTGCCGATCAAACCCATGTGGATTTCTGTATCACAGTTAGGAACAAAACTGACATTCCATATAAAAACACTGATGGTCCATATTTGAAGAGTGAAGCTAAAATGTCTGTGGCTAAACTATTTAAACAGTTACTAAAATATAACCTTGCCAATAAAACTTTGTTGCTTTCCAAAACGACTACCGTACTTTCATGACTATAAGGTGCATTTTTTTTCTCAACTTTGACCCCTGCGCCAGAAGAATCAGTGTCTGTAAACTAGTGCAGGCAGCTGGTCTCATGTCGCTGCATGATATTGGTCATTGACCCAAGGTCACAAGGCCAACCAGCTATTGGAATGCACTGGCTTTGATCTCACCACACATCCTGGTGCAAACATATTTTTACTCTGTAAACTTCCTTTGACTTGGCACCAATATACCGAAAGTGTATATTGTGTTGATTTGTCCTATTTTAACTGTAAAAGTGGGGGTTGCGTCTTTTTACAACAAAGCGCTTTATAGTCTCAGAAATATGGTAGTAGAAAATTATCCATTGTAAGTGACACTCAAGGCCAAATTATTTAACAAATACTATATTGGATTTTGTGTTATTTTGTTCTTAAATAACAGCTATTGTGTTTTTAACGTAGCAATAGGGCCTGATAAATGCGGACAAGTAAAAGACAAGTTGCATTTATACTAGTTGGAGTCAAAAACTGCAGCATTAACAGGCTGGGAACAACAACTTGAATGTTCCACTCAAACGTGGGGCATGGGATTGTCATGGATATGTGGTTTTCTTAGTCCTTTTGTCGTGGACTTTGCTCCAAACCTTGCTTCACAAAAAAATCCTTGCTCAAACCACACGTTTTACACAGCAAACACAATTACAAATATAAATAAATGTGTTGCGAAAATCGATTAAAAACTAAAATAGGGCAGACAATGAAGAAAAAGTTGAGGAAGAAAAAGAGAAAAAAGAGAAAAAAGAATATTACGCATATGTTATGTTGTAAGCAAGATAATTAGACTTCATTATGACCAGCACATGTCAGAAACTATAAAATTACAATAACCCCTCATCCTGTAAAATGACAATCACCCCTTTATCCTGTAAAATGACAATCACCCCTTTATCCTGTAAAATGACAATCACCCCTTTATCCTGTAAAATGACAATCACCCCTTTATCCTGTAAAATGACAATCACCCCTTTATCCTGTAAAGTTGCAATACCCTTTTCCTTCATCCTCGTTGTTGTAAGATCTGTTCAGTTATGATAAAGGCATATTCACCGTAAAAGAGATCCAAGCAAAAGACAAGTTTACAAGCAAATTACTCCATGAAAGTTCCATTGAACAGCGATTTCTTTACAATTCGCAGAGTATTTTTCACTAAGTGAGCGTCTGTCGCTTGCATAACGCCCAAACCTTGCTTGCCCCCCCCCCAAGCAAAACACCTGTCTAGGGCCGACTTCGCAGGTTGTACTTTCTGTTCCTGGCTGTTAAGCTGAGCCTCGCCTTTAGCTTGCTGGTTTTGGTTTCTTTGGGGGCCTTACTCTCTTTCTTCTTGCTGCTGGGTGTGGGGGCGGGGGCCAGGTTGGGGGTCTGTTCTATCTCACTAAGCTTTCTCTTCATGTTGCGTGATATCTTACAGTTGGGAGTGACCGGGGAGTCAGCGGGAGTACTGGCGTTGCTTTTGCTGGGAGTGAGTTTGAGACGCAAGAGACTGGTCTTTGTATGTTTAGCCATGATCTTTCGCAATGGAGTGACCATGACTCTCAACACCCGGTTTCTCTCCGTCTTGGACGTGACCACTTCAGGCATTGCGGGGGCGGGGGCAGGGGACTGACATTTCTGTGGGTACGGCGACTGGCAGAAGACGGGGGAGGGGGTGCTGGGGATTATCACAGGGGATTGGACTGAGCAGACCTGCTGCTTTGGACCGTCGCTCTCACAAGACAGACTAGAATGCGACATTTCTTCATCATCAGACATAGTCACACATGACTGTACGTTACAATTTCGTAAAGGCGTGACCAGGACGATGGGAGTGCCCTGTGCAGTGCTTCTGTGATCTAAGCGGACCATGTTGGCCGTGGCAGAGGTCATGGCGTGACCTTCACCTGTACCTTTCATGTCTCCGATGCTGCAGTTCTTGGCCTCCAGCCGTTTCTCTGACTCTTCAACCGCCGCCTTGCTCTCCTCCAGCAGGGCCCGCAACTCTCGGATGGTCTCCACCTGGCGACAGCAACACCACAGTCAAACAACCAATACACACACTCACACCACAGTCAAACAACCAATACACACTCGAAGCATTGCAAGCAACACCACAGTGAAACAAATAACATGCACACTCCTCAGCATTGCAATCAATCTCAGCTACTGCCTCAGCCAATTTCCAAAACTATATTTCTTTACAAGCATGAGTTAAAGATCTTAACAAAAGTGTTACCTTGTCAAAGTTGCCTACAGAATAGGTCAAATCATGTATCAAATACCGTACATGTGTAGAAAAGCCTTTTGAACAGCCGGTAGGTTCAATCTGTTGTTTATTTCATTTAAGACATTTTAAGATATTTCTGCTAGAAAAATACCCAAAATTAGTGGTTCATGTTATCTCTGAGCCAATTCAAGGTCTTCATTTTTTCATGAAAACATAATCAGCAACAACTGAAATCATTTATGAAAGCAGTAGAAAAGCGAAAAACAAAACTAGTGTTAACAGAACTTTGATCGTTTTGCATGTCAAGCACTTCAAAATAAACACCTGGAGTAGAAAAGACCCTCATATCTTTCATTCAAATTCTAACAAACGGAACATACTTCAACAGTAGAGCAGGAATAATAGGCCCAACCAAATAAGTGCAATTTTTCCGATTCCCTGACCGACCCTAGAACCTTTTTTTGACTCTTCAAAGAAAAAAAGAAAAACCTCAATATTTCAGACTTTGCAAGGAAAGTTACTCTTCACTGACATCGGGGGGACACAGCTCGTGTCACTTCTGACCAATAAATAAACCCACAGGCACCTGAATAAATGAAACAAAATAAAAAGTAAATCAAAACTTTTCTTTGAACTTGATAACCTTTGTGTGTGTGCCTTAGCAGCCTACATATAAGGTGTCAGAGAGCACCACCGTACGGCGGGATTCTGCGGGCATCGCAGCAAAAAGAAAGAGGGACATTTTTCTTGGACTCTCGAGGCAGATGCCAGACAATAAACATTTGGTCTCTAGACTGTTAGATTAACGTGTCACCGCCAGACAATAACATTTGGTCTCTAGACTGTTAGATTAGGCCCAAAAAAAAAAATTGTCTGTTTAGGGTAACCCGACCGACCCTATCGATTTGGCGCCGACCCAAAAACTTTTTTTTGATTTCAAAAAAAAAAAAAAAAAAAAAAGAGGTAAAAATGCTAAAAAGAGACATTTGGCGTTTCTTTCTCTCCCTTTCTCTCTGTTTTATTTATACGTTAGTTTTGAAACATGTATTCATCAAATATAAGAAGTGAATGTTCAGCCAACATAGCATTTACACACACACACACACACAAAAAAACACAAAAAAAAAAAACCCTACCTACCTACCGACCCTACTTTTTTTGGTCATGTTACCCTAAACAGACATTTTTTTTTTTTTGGCCTTAACGTGTCACCGCCAGACAATAACATTTGGTCTCTAGACTGTTAGATTAACGTGTCACCGCCAGAAAATAACATTTGGTCTCTAGACTGTTAGATTAACGTGTCACCGCCAGACAATAACATTTGGTCTCTAGACTGTTAGATTAACGTGTCACCGCCAGAAAATAACATTTGGTCTCTAGACTGTTAGATTAACGTGTCACCGCCAGACAATAACATTTGGTCTCTAGACTGTTAGATTAACGTGTCACCGCCAGACAATAACATTTGGTCTCTAGACTGTTAGATTAACGTGTCACCGCCAGACAATAACATTTGGTCTCTAGACTGTTAGATTAACGTGTCACCGCCAGACAATAACATTTGGTCTCTAGACTGTTAGATTAACGTGTCACCGCCAGACAATAACATTTGGTCTCTAGACTGTTAGATTAACGTGTCACCGCCAGACAATAACATTTGGTCTCTAGACTGTTAGATTAACGTGTCACCGCCAGACAATAACATTTGGTCTCTAGACTGTTAGATTAACGTGTCACCGCCAGACAATAACATTTGGTCTCTAGACTGTTAGATTAACGTGTCACCGCCAGACAATAACATTTGGTCTCTAGACTGTTAGATTAACGTGTCACCGCCAGACAATAACATTTGGTCTCTAGACTGTTAGATTAACGTGTCACCGCCAGACAATAACATTTGGTCTCTAGACTGTTAGATTAACGTGTCACCGCCAGACAATAACATTTGGTCTCTAGACTGTTAGATTAACGTGTCACCGCCAGACAATAACATTTGGTCTCTAGACTGTTAGATTAACGTGTCACCGCCAGACAATAACATTTGGTCTCTAGACTGTCAGATTAACGTGTCACCGCCAGACAATAACATTTGGTCTCTAGACTGTTAGATTAACGTGTCACCGCCAGACAATAACATTTGGTCTCTAGACTGTTAGATTAACGTGTCACCGCCAGACAATAACATTTGGTCTCTAGACTGTTAGATTAACGTGTCACCTGCTGTGCTGATTTCTCCTCGTCCTCGGTGATGGCCTGTTTGAGTTTGGCCATCTCCTCCTCCTTCTGGAGAAAGGTTTCTCCAGCGTCTGTCAGCATCTCATTCAGCTCTCCTATCTCCTTCTCCTGCAACAGTCACACCTCACTCTGCAATCTTTGCACACACCCGTGTAGAGCCTCACACCTCACTCTGCAGTCTTAGCACACACCCGTGTAGAGCCTCACACCTCACTCTGCAGTCTTTGCACACACCCGTGTAGAGCCACACACCTCACTCTGCAGTCTTTGCACACACCCGTGTAGAGCCACACACACCTCACTCTGCAGTCTTTGCACGCACCCGTGTAGAGCCTCACACCTCACTCTGCAGTCTTTGCACACACCCGTGTAGAGCCACACACACCTCACTCTGCAGTCTTTGCACGCACCCGTGTAGAGCCTCACACCTCACTCTGCAGTCTTTGCACACACCCGTGTAGAGCCACACACACCTCACTCTGCAGTCTTTGCACGCACCCGTGTAGAGCCTCACACACCTCACTCTGCAGTCTTTGCACACACCCGTGTAGACCCTCACACACCTCACTCTTTGCACACAACCGTGTAGAGCCTCACACACCTCACTCTTAGCACACACCCGTGTAGAGCCTCACACACCTCACTCTGCTTTCTGTTGTCAGGTCTTAAAAGGATGGTTCCAGTGTATATGATTCAAAAATTAGGGATGGCCAAATTGTCCGCCCGATCGCCAGGGGCGAGTTAAAAATCCGCCGGATTAGCAGAAACCGCCTGGCAACTCGCCCGGCTGGCCAATGAAATTTCTGGTCAAATACAACACTTTTGGTTGTAATTTCAAGTTATCAAGCCATTTAAACACTGCAGATCAACTGTGGTGTGTCCAGCCAGTGACATTTCTGCCTGGCTAGTGACTTTCTTGAAGTCACTCGCCCAGCTGGCGAGAAATAATATTGAGATTTGGCCATCCCTGAAAATATTTGCTGTTCTACCCTCATAAACAATGTGCAAGAGAACGGTGATTGTTGCTGCTATAATTGCCTTAAACTTGATTTTCATGCAACCTGACATAACAATTCATTTCGTTATTCAATCCTGAGAATGCTCATGAGTCGCTCAGGTGAGTAAAAAAAAAAGCTCATGATGAAGACTATCGATTGTTCAGAAAACACTCGATCAAGACAGAGAATACATGAAGAAAGAGTGTACCTGCTGCTTGAGTCTGTCCTTGGCTTCCTGCAGCTGCTGTCCCAGTGTTTCCAACAGCACGCAGTCGTCACTGGACTGCACACACCAACACACCACTCATTTCATTTTTTCATATTTATTACTTTATTGTCCCATCACTGGGAAATTCGGGTCGCTTCCTCCCAGTGGAAAGCTAGCACCAAGAGAGTCACGCTGCCCAGGTGTCCGCACCTTTAGGTGTAATCAGCCACTGCACTTATGGCAGAATGACTGAGGTCTTTTACGTGCCACTGTGGTTACATGGGGGTGGAACATGGATACCATCTCAGAGTCTGCACATAAAGTTGACCCGTGTCCGTCCCGGCCAGGATTCGAACCTGCGACCTTTCGATCACAAGTCCAGTGCTCTACCAACTGAGCTACCGGGCCCCCATCTCAGTCATCACACCGCCATACACACACAAGCTATGACATCTGTAGTTTCACTTATTTTTCTTCCTTCCTGACCTTTTCACTCTCAATGTCATCTTACAGTAGGAGTTGTGTACAGTAGGAGTTGTGTCTGCCACACAGGTTTTTTCACAACAAACTTGGGCTGTTACTTTTACCGCCTTCCAACTGATTACTAAAGTAATATTGTTGCGTAGCAATGCAGAAGAACCACAGTACGGATAAAAGATTTCTGTATATTCGATATTCAGATAATAAAGTTGTACTGAATTGAATTATGGATTTTCAGTAGTTCTCATGTCATGGATGGGACTGAAAAATGTCAGGAATCCTGAACCTCAACCGTACACCCCCCCAAAAAGAAGAAAACAAGAAGGGCAAAGCCCATACGACTCACATGCTTTACACATTTTTCCTACCAAAATACATGTGACCTTGACCCAAGGTCAAGGTCATCCAAGGTCATGCAACACAAAGCTGTTAATTCAAGACATAGGAAGTACAATGGTGCTTATTGGCTCTTTCTACCATGAGATCATGAAAATTTATATTAATTTTCTTATTTATTTATACTTACCAACACAATGTTATTTTGCATATAGCCCCTTAACTACCGAAAGAAAACGAAAGTGAAACTAGAGTTATACCCCAGAGTGACCGCCCTTTGCAGGTGGCGCCAGCAGTGCTTGGCGCCAAGCGCTGTCAGCTGGAATGCGGCACAGGCAACGCGGGCGCGCCACTTATCACTTCACCTATAAAACCGAATAGGCATGTGAAGAGGGGAGGAGGGAGGGAGCAATAAGAATAACATTGTGTTGGTAAGTATAAATAAATAAGAAAATTAATATAAATTTTCATGATTAATTTAGATTTACCAAGCACAATGTTATTTTGCATAGAATACCACCGAGGAGGTTGGGATCCCATGCCTTATCACTCCCAAACGAAGGTTGGCAGAGCAGGGGGAAGGCAGAGGTGCACGCACAGTGAACACCTAAGGACCTGGCCCCTGTCTGAATGAACCAAGAATTTGAAAATATCCACATATCTATGGTAAGAGACAACACTCACCTAGAGAGAGACCAGAGATTGTGAGAGAACAGCTTTCTTGATGCCGTAGGTCTCGTCTCCCCGTCTAGCCGAGAACGTGCGGAGGTAGAAGTCTGTGAAGGTAGACACAGACCTCCAGTAGGCTGCGTGCATGACTTGAGTCAACGGTACCCCCCGAACGAAACTGAGTGAGGAACTGATGGCCCGGATCTCATGTGCACGAACCGGAGTCGTTCGTGTCAGGTTAGCGTTTTTGTAAATTTGTTTGATCAGAAAAACTAACCAGCGAGCAATCGTCTGCTTGGAGATATCTCGTTCCATGTTAGGCAGAAGGGAGATAAACAAGGCTCGTTTAGTGGCCCTATGCGAAGCAGTACGGTCAAGATAGGCCTTTATGGCCCGAACGGGACATAAAAACCTATCCGGATCATCAGGGTCAAGGTCCCGAGTGAGCGAGGGAATGACGATGGGGGCTGAAAACACATCAGCCAGTTGGTTTTTTGCTCTGAACTCAGGCAAAAAGGAAAGAGTCATGGACGAAAGGTCAGGGGCAAACTCGACATCGTGTGGGAGACCACTAATGGCGTGGATACCACTGACTCTGCGCGCAGTTGCGAGCGAAACCAGAAAAACGGTCTTGAGAGTGAGGTCCCGAAGGGAGGCAGAGCTCAGAGGTTCGAACGGAGGAGACCTCAAGGCGTTAAGCACGAGGAAAACGTCCCATTTGGGAAAAGTGACTGTTTTGCGCACAGAACGATTCTTAATTCCGTCGATCAGATTGGTGATGAGGGAAGAATGAATAAGATGGAGAGGCCTGACCCCCGTGGCAGCCGCGATGGTACTGGTGACCGACGATTTGTACCCTAAGAGGGTACAAGCTTTGAAACCTTTCTGTAGATGAAGGGAGGAAAGGAAATTAGCCAGCTGGGTTGGAGAAGGCTGTAATGGGTCAAATTTCTTTCCGGCAGCGAAGGAAACCCAAGTGGACCAGCGTAGGGAGTAAAGGTTGTTAGTAGAGGGACGCCGAGCGTCAAGAGACAAGGAAACAGCGTGTGACGAAAGTCCTAATGTTCGCAGTTTTCCCCGGGATGAACTGTACTGAGAGAAGGATGTTCTGCTGGAAACACCAAAGCAAGATCTGCTCGGCCTTCAACGAGAGGGACGTTGAGTGTGTGCCCCCCTGGTTTTTCAGGTAAGCTAGGCAGACTGTGTTGTCCCCGTGAAGGAGAACAGACTTTCCCCGAAGGGTAGGAGCAAACTGAAGGAGAGAGAGGCGAACTGCCTCCATCTCGAGGAGATTGATGTGGAGTAGAGACTCCTGAGGGCTCCAGAGGCCGGAGGTCTCGAGAAGATCGAGGTGAGCGCCCCAGCCGGTCTTGGAGGCGTCCGTGAAAAGAAACACCTGGGGGGCTGGGGGCTGGATGGGTACCGGGGTCCTCAGCCACACCGGGTCTAACCACTGAGAGACAGCGGCCAGAAACCACGGGCCCAGAGTGATCACTTGCGAGTAGACAGGTGGTTTCGAGGACCGGAGAGCGACTTCTCGTTGGAGGGGACGCTTGAACACCCTCCCCAGGGGAAGGAGGGGGGAAAGAGATTCCATCGTACCCAGGAGTTGGCAAAGGTGACGAAGGGTCACGGTGCGGCGAGCACTGAGTCGCGCAATCCGTGACGTCAGGGCGTCGAGACGGGCTGAGGTGGGAGCCACCGTGTAGGCCACCGTGTCAAAAGACATGCCCAAATAGACAAAAGATTGGGACGGGTGGAGGTCGGACTTGGAGTGGTTGATCAGAAAGCCCAACTCTGAAGTCCAGTCCATGACCAGGCGCGAGTGAGTCCGACAGAGGGACTGGGTTGCCGCCAGGGTCAGCCAATCGTCCAGGTAGAGCTTCAGGCGAACTCCCTCCGCCCGGACCAAGGCAGCCAGTTCTCTGGTGACCTTGGTGAAAATGAGGGGGGCCAGAGACAGACCGAAGGGGAGGGCCCGAAACTGGTAGACCACCCCTGACCAGACGAACCGGAGGAGGTGTTGAACGTTCTCGTGGACCAGGATGTGAAAATAAGCGTCCGATAGATCGAGAGACGTGGCCCAGTCCCCCGGCCGGATGGCAAGTCTGATAGAGGGGGGAGTCTCCATCTTGAAAGGAGACTTTTGAATGTGCTCGTTTAGAGCAGAGAGGTCGAGAATCGGCCTGAACTCGCCGTTCTTTTTGGGGACCGTGAAGAGACGGGCGTAAAATCCCGGGCCGGGGTTGGACACCGGGAAGATGGCGCCTTTTGTCAACAGGTCCCGGACCTCTGCCTCCAGAGCACGAGCTCGAGAGGGATCGCTTGGTTCTGGGAACGCAATCGGGACGCCCGTGAGAGGAGGGGGGGAAACCAGAGGGAAGGAGTACCCCGTCCGTACCACTCTCAACACATACTGATTTCGAACGTGTTTTTCCCAAGCCGGGAGAGCACGTCGAAGAGAGCCCACGGAGGACAGGAGAGGGGCGGGGTGTTGGGAGGGCGGGCGGGGCGAGTCAAAAGGGACCCGAAGAAGGCTGCCGCTTCTGGGGGCCCTTCTGCCCTGGTTTCCGGGCCTTCTGCCGCTTCTGCCCGACGGGCTGAGGGCGGCGAAAATTCTGAGATTCCGGTTGCCGAGTGGGCCGCACCGGTTGAAAAGAAGAAGTTTGAGTGGCAGGGGGGCGGAAATCCTTGGGTGGGTTGCCCTTGTGACGCTTGGGAGGAGGGGCAGAACACGTCCGCGACCCTACCAAGAAATCTGACTGACGCCGCTTGTGCGACTGTTCAACCACGGCCTTGACAGTACCGGGATTAAACAGTGCAGACGGCGTGGTCAGGGTGTTCCGCAAAGAACGCCGTTCCTCAGGTGAGAGATAGGACGACTTAAGGTGTGCGTCCCGGAACAGCGCGAGCAGCTGTGCTCTGAGACGGAGGAGAAGTTCCGTCTGAGAGGTCATAGCGGCCCTAAGGGCAGAAAAGGCGTGTCCGGCCTGGTTACCGTCCACCTGGTCTAGGGGCGTGAAACCAGACCGGAGGTTGGAACCGGAGGCCACCGTACCCGTCGAGTTGATGGCAGCGTCTGACCAATGCCATGCATTGGAGAGACATTGAAGAGAGTCGCTGACAACCCCCTCCAAATGCGAAAAAGCCAACGGGGTCAAAGCGAAGGAGGACACTGCAGGGGCAGAGCCCCGAAAGGGTTCGTTATCGGCACCCACCGCCTTAATGGTGTGTTGAAAAGGGAGGGTGCTAGCGTCGAACGCGAACTGACCCCCGCTTTTACAAGTCATCCTAGGGAAAGAAAAAGGATCCCTAGGATTGGGGAAAGAGGGAGCAGTGTCCTGGGCCTCTGGGGGGACAGTGCTGCCAGTCTTGTCCGAATCATTAGACCGGAAAGACTGGAGCACGAGGTCCCACGCCAACCGAAGGTTAGGGTGACAGGTCAGTCGTAGGCGCGAACGCCTGTCACTCAGGGGACCCCCCTGCATGGAGTCGAAGGCCGCCCGAGCGTTAGCCTTAGAGGACTGGCCTTCGGAAAACGCCCCGTCTCCCAACTTGTCCGCCAACAGGTTGAGGAATGTGGTTGTCACCGTGGACCTGTCGGCAGACGGGTCCTCAGGGGAAATTTCCTCTGACTCAAAAAGAGCCAGCGGAGGAGAAGGAGGACACCCATGGCGTGGAGCCGGGGGAGCCGAGGGGTTCTCAGAGTGTGTGGTTGACGGTATAGAACCGGAACCTCCTCCCCGGACTGCAGAGGAGAGAGAGTCAAGCTGACCCTGGACGGAGCGCCTCAGAGAAAAGAGTTCCTCCTTGAATGAGGACATCATCGAAAGAAGACTGTTTGAAGATGTGTCAGCAACCTTAGGAGGCTGAAGATCGGGATACAGATCGTCCTCGGACGAGATGTCGTCGAACTCCCGAAAGGCGGAAGGCAGGCCTAAATCAAAGTCCTGGGGGTGGTCAAAACCAGAGCCCGCCAGAACCGAGGAGGTCACTGCCTGTGAGGTATGTCCCCCATGAGGGGGGGCCACATTAGAACCGTCCCGGGCCGAGGGCCCGTTAGGAGGAGCGGCACGGGAGCTGTCCCAAAACGTGGCCCCGTTCAGGGCAGCGGCCCGGGCCCCGGCCCCGTCGGGGCACGGAGACCGGGCCGGGGCCCACACCGGGCCCGGGGCCCGGGCCCCGCCAGAGCACGGGGCCCGGGCCCCGACCAGGCCAGCGGCCCGGGCCCCGCCCAGGCCCGCGGCCCGGGCCCCGTCCAGGCCCGCGGCCCGGGCCCCGTCCAGGCCAGCGGCCCGGGCCCGGGCCCCGTCAAAGCACGGGGCCCCGTCCAGGCCAGCGGCCCGGGCCCGGGCCCCGTCAAAGCACGGGGCCCGGGCCCCGTCCAGGCCAGCGGCCCGGGCCCCGTCCAGGCCAGCGGCCCGGGCCCCGGCCCCGTCGGAGCACCGGGCCCAGGCCCCGTCAAAGCACGAGGCCCGGGCCCCGTCCAGGCCAGCGGCCCGGGCCCCGTCCAGGCCAGCGGCCCGGGCCCCGGCCCCGGCCCCGCGAGAACACGGGGCCCGGGCCGCGGACTCGTCCAGGCTTATTGACCGGGCCCTGTCCAGGCTCGTGGTCGGGTCGGCGTCCCCGTGATTGGGAGAGGAACGATCAACCGACATGACCAGGCCATCTAAGTCCGATATCACGCAAGGGGCTGCGAGTGACTGGACAGATGAAATCCCCAGGAAACCAGCATCCCGTAGGACTTGACAGGCCGCAGAGAGAGCTGCGGAGGACGCTGCAGGTAGCTGGGAGGCAGTGGAGGGGAGCGCTGAGACCGCCTCCAAAGCCTCCGTGACTTGACCCCGCAGCTGGTCCGGACCTTGACCCTGAAGACCTGGGGGAGGGGGGTAGTCAGTCAAAACCGGACCACCCGCCTGCCCCCCGGGACCAACTAGTAGACCAGAGGGGGTCTCACTCCGTAAAGGCGGGTGAGAGAGGGAAAGTTGAACCTCAGAGCCCCCACTCAAAGGGGAAGGGGGCTCCGGGGTCGAGCGGCCAGAAATCGGCGCACTCAACAACCTTTGTTGGAGGAGATCCAACTTCCTTTGTTTGGAACGACGTTTACGCAGAGCGTTGGGAGTAGGGGAAGGGCTGGGGGCCCAACGTCCCGTGCTATCCCGGCTCTGATCAGAACCAGACATAATTATACTGTGAAAGAACAAGGAAAGAAGATAAAGCTAGCAAGCAGACGATAGCTGAATCAAAAAATAGAAATAAAAAATTTTCACTTCCCTGAACAAGAAGACACCGGTCGCGTGTGAAGATCACAAGAACCAACGGTATTCACACCAGAAGCATAGGGAAGAACACCGTGACACAGACACAAGGAGGCTTAATCTTCTTTATGTATTTTCTTCCAAGAAGAATAAGCCATAGAATCACTAACGAAAAAACACAACCGGTAGAGATCCAGGAAACTAGACCGTAAGCACTGCCGATGTGTACACGTCGGCGAAAAGAGGTGAAGTGATAAGTGGCGCGCCCGCGTTGCCTGTGCCGCATTCCAGCTGACAGCGCTTGGCGCCAAGCACTGCTGGCGCCACCTGCAAAGGGCGGTCACTCTGGGGTATAACTCTAGTTTCACTTTCGTTTTCTTTCGGTAGTTAAGGGGCTATATGCAAAATAACATTGTGCTTGGTAAATCTAAATTAATATGGTCACTTTTAGTGGTTCACTACCTTATTTTGGTCACATTTCATAAGGGTCAAAGTGACCTTGACCTTGATCATATGTGACCAAATGTGTCTCATGATGAAAGCATAACATGTGCCCCACATAATTTTTAAGTTTGAAACAGTTATCTTCCATAGTTCAGGGTCAAGTCACTTCAAAATATGTATACAATCCAACTTTGAAGAGCTCCTGTGACCTTGACCTTGAAGCAAGGTAAACCAAACTGGTATCAAAAGATGGGGCTTACTTTGCCCTATATATCATATATAGGTGAGGTATTCAATCTCAAAAACTTCAGAGAAAATGTGAAAAATAGCTGTTTTTTAGGCAACATTTATGGCCCCTGCGACCTTGACCTTGAAGCAAGGTCAAGATGCTATGTATGTTTTTGGGGGCCTTGTCATCATACACCATCTTGCCAAATTTGGTACTGATAGACTGAATAGTGTCCAAGAAATATCCAACGTTAAAGTTTTCCGGACGGACGGACGACTCGGGTGAGTACATAGACTCACTTTTGCTTCGCATGTGAGTCAAAAAGGTAATAATCGAATCCGGATTTCCGGCATATACCGGAAGAATCCCACCCATGCACTTGACAAAAGCAGGAATAAATAAGAATTGCGGAAAGTGACCGACCTTGGCAGCCTCCTTGACTGCTGCCTCCCTGATGCTCTCAGCCTGAGCCACCTTCTCTGAACACTCCTGCAACACACACACACATCACTTTTATTTCCACAACACATAGAGAGGCCATGTTCTTTCCAGGGCTCAGGTGCACCAAGAGAAACTGGGTGCCACCCACCTGGGTGTGAGCAAGCCGCGGGGTTTCCCGCCCAGTTTCGCTTCTTGCACCTTAGCCCAGAACAATAGGTCAGTTGGAACAAATGATGGTTTTCTTTCTCACAGGTATAGGAAGGTGTGTAGGTATTATCATTTTTGAATCAATTCTTCTTCTTCTTCTGCGTCCCCAAATCAATCATTCAACACAGGGTTTGTTTGTTTGTTTGTTTATTTGTTGCTTAACATCCAGCCGACTACGCACAGCCATATCAGGACGAGGAAGGGGGGGATGAAGGGGGCCACTTGTCAAGCGATTCCTGTTTACAAATGCACCAACCCATTACTTGTGTCCCAGCAGGCTTTAGTAAAACTAAATTAATACCTACTGGAAGATTACCAGTTTCCAGTATGTTAAAATAGGCCTAACCCATCTACTGCTGGACCTACATCAGAACACTAACAGATCAAACCATACATGAATCGCGAGACAAGCGGCAAGAGAAGAGATTTTTGGAAAAAATACAGGTGAATGAGCAAGAAGGCAGAAAAAAGAAAAGAATTCATGAAGAAAAAGAGAGCATGACAGGAAAGAGGAACCAAAAATCTACCTAACAGCAAACTAGAAAGCTCCTGCGGTTCCAAAAACAGGAGGGGCCTTTAATTTCATAACCGCAGTGCCCCACTGCGGGACAACACAGGGTCCCCACTGGTTTTAGAAACAAAATTCCATGACTTTCCATGAGCCTCAATAACATTTTCCATGACTAGATCCACAGGTCGCCATTTCCGAACACGCAAACTTTTTACGTCTTGTCACTGCCAGTTTTGACACTGGCTTGCTTTGCACTGAATTTGAGTCAGTTTCTACTGTCATTTTTTTCACTGCGATACACAGTTCATTGCGAAGATCTTCCTCGGTAATTCGTTCCAATTCCGCATACTTTTTGTTGTCAAGAAACAACTCAAAAGAAAGTTTCAAACTCATCATCCTCCATCTTGCTTGTCGAAGCGCTAAAGTACTTTATCGATGCAAAAACAAAAGCAGAAAACTTCGACGAAACCGACTCAAATGCAGCGCAGACGACACGACGAGATAACGGAAGGAAGTGAGCCTCTCTTTGGCTCAAGTGCCGTTAAAAATATCGTTATGCCGGTATGCAAATACGAACGAGAAGTTGGTCATATGAACAAGCCTTGTGCTGGCGACGCAAATCGCTGCTGGCTGGCAAGGGGGGGGGGGGGGGGGGGGGGGTAATGGTTGGGCGGCGAAAATAGCCGCTGGCGTGCTAAAGGTTAATTTTTTTTTCTTTCTTATTTTTGTTAAATTCCATGACTTGAATTGAAATTCCATGACTTTCCAGGCCTGGAAAATTAAAAATCAAATTCCATGACTTTCCAGGTTTTCCATGACCTGTACGAACCCTGTCAACACAGCTTCCCTCCTGAGCAGTGATGACAGACTCCTTGACTTGGCAGAAGATACAAACATCAAAACCATATCAAACAAAAACACAAACTGCAGCCTCCACCCACCTGTTCCACTTTCTTCTGAGCCTCTTCAGCACGGTCTTTGGTCTTAGACAGCTCCCGTTCCATTTTCTTGACGGCCTGCTCAGCGTCTGCGGCTTTCTGGGCCAGGTCCTTGTTCTTGGACAGCTCCTGTTCCATGGTCTTGAGGGCCTGCTCAGCGTCTGCGGCTTTCTGGGTCAGGTCCTTGTTCTTGCGAGTCAGGTCAGCCACCTTGAACTCCAGCTGTGTCGTCTGCTGTCGCAACTCTGTCACGTTGTGGTCTCGTTCCTGCGGCACAACACAAGTCCACATTACACTAGCTTTAAACAACCATGACCATATCAAGGCATTGGTTATCACACCCTAGAAGTGTGCAAAGTTTCAGAGGTCTAGCTTCAAACAGCCATGACCATATCAAAGCATTGATTATCACACCCAAGAAGTGTGCAAAGTTTCAGAGGTCTAGCTTCAAACAGCCATGACCATATCAAGGCATTGATTATCACACTCTAGAAGTGTGCAAAGTTTCAGAGGTCTAGCTTCAAACAGCCATGACCATATCAAAGCATTAATTATCACACCCTAGAAGTGTGCAAAGTTTCAGGTCCAGCTTCAAACAGCCATGACCATATCAAAGCATTGATTATCACACCCTAGAAGTGTGCAAAGTGCAAGGTCTAGCTTCAGAAACATCCAAGTAAAAGTCAAGTTTTAATGGATCGAACATGACCCCACTGTGACCCCACTGGAGATTCCCTCAACATTAAATGTTGTCCACGACCGGAAACGGCTCAGTACTAAGACCCGCCCATTACTCAGGTGAGTCAAAATAACAAAGAAAGTTACTTGTTTATTTCAATGCTTGTTATTCTCACTTACTCTATTGCAAATATGGTATGCATTTAGAGCGCTTTACCTTGTGCCTGGACAAAGTCAACGACGGCAAGTATATTTCGCGAAACTGGCCGCACGAAGCTTTAGCACTGGGTTTTGGGTAAAAAGACTTGGCGAATTGGACCGTGGGCTCGAAGCTTTAGCACTGAGTTTTGGGTAAAAAGACTTGGCGAATTAGACCGTGGGCTCGAAGCTTTAGCACTGAGTTTTGGGTAAAAAGACTTGGCGAATTGGACCGTGGGCTCAAAGCTTTAGCACTGAGTTTTGGGTAAAAAGACTTGGCGAATTGGACCGTGGGCTCAATTCAGGACCACCTTTACTTCTATTTGTTGAACACATAACACAAGAGGAAAGGAGCTAGCCCTTACCTGCACTTATACCTTCTCATACTGAAGAAGAAAGTGAAAGAAACTTGACACTACCTACACGTATACCTTTTCATACTGAAGAAGAAAGTGAAAGAAGCTTGACGCTACCTACACTTATACCTTCTCATACTGAAGAAGAAAGTGAAAGAAGCTTGACGCTACCTACACTAATACCTTCTCATACTGAAGAAGAAAGTGAAAGAAGCTTGACGCTACCTACACTTATACCTTCTCACACTGAAGAAGAAAGTGAAAGAAGCTTGACGCTACCTACACTTATACCTTCTCATACTGAAGAAGAAGAAGAAAGTGAAAGAAGCTTGACGCTACCTACACTTATACCTTCTCATACTGAAGAAGAAAGTGAAAGAAGCTTGACGCTACCTACACTAATACCTTCTCATACTGAAGAAAGTGAAAGAAGCTTGACGCTACCTACACTAATACCTTCTCATACTGAAGAAGAAAGTGAAAGAAGCTTGACGCTACCTACACTTATACCTTCTCATACTGAACAAGAAAGTGAAAGAAGCTTGACGCCACCTTCACTTATAGCTTCTCATACTGAAGAAGAAAGTGAAAGAAGCTCGACGCTACCTACACTTATACCTTCTCATACTGAAGAAGAAAGTGAAAGAAGCTTGACGCTACCTACACTAATACCTTCTCATACTGAAGAAGAAAGTGAAAGAAGCTCGACGCTACCTACACTTATACCTTCTCATACTGAAGAAGAAAGTGAAAGAAGCTTGACGCTACCTACACTTATACCTTCTCATACTGAAGAAGAAGAAGAAAGTGAAAGAAGCTTGACGCTACCTACACTTATACCTTCTCACACTGAACAAGAAAGTGAAAGAAGCTTGACGCCACCTACACTAATACCTCCTCATACTGAACAAGAAAGTGAAAGAAGCTTGACGCCACCTACACTAATACCTCCTCATACTGAACAAGAAAGTGAAAGAAGCTTGACGCCACCTACACTTATACCTTCTCATACTGAACAAGAAAGTGAAAGAAGCTTGACGCTACCTACACTTATACCTTCTCATACTGAAGAAGAAGAAGAAAGTGAAAGAAGCTTGACGCTACCTACACTTATACCTTCTCATACTGAACAAGAAAGTGAAAGAAGCTTGACGCTACCTCCACTTATACCTTCTCATACTGAAGAAGAAAGTGAAAGAAGCTCGACGCTACCTACACTTATACCTTCTCATACTGAAGAAGAAAGTGAAAGAAGCTTGACGCTACCTACACTTATACCTTCTCATACTGAAGAAGAAAGTGAAAGAAGCTTGACGCTACCTACACTTTCTCTATTGCACATAGTGTATGCATTTAGAGCGCTCACTTCCATTTGTTTATCCCATCAGAGAATGTGAAAGCCTGGCCCTACCTGCACCCTGACCTTTTCCTGGTGGAGGAGGATGGAGGAGACCCACTCGTCTTCGTCATCCACCATGGTGTGTGACGTGGAGGCTGCAGGGGGGTCCACCCTGCGTCGCTTGCTGCTCACCGCCTCGTTGTAGTCCACCACCAGCTGCAACTTCTGCTCAAACTTCTCCTCCTCGTCCTTCTGGGTCTGACGCAGCATGTTGCTACACAGCGCACACACCAACACTTGCAATACACTATTTCTTCAGATAAGATAAGAATACTTTAATGTCCATTTTCATTGTACATAAACATGGAAAGTTGTTTGGCACCACATCGCATTACTCATAACACAAAGACAACAATCAAAAGCATAATCGTACATAAATACACTTCAAAGATGAACTTTTACATAAGTATTTAAATACTGAGCAGCACGTATATATACCACAGTAACTGACGCTCTAATTATCAACACTGTGTCCTTTTAACTGTCCTTGGGGAATTATTCCATCAAGAAAATTCCAGTTGCTATCCCTTGGGGAGAGTGTGCAATGATATAATCGCACTAGCTCCCTCTTGACAAACTGCCCCATAGCCTTGTATCTCTTTATGCTTTTTTCCTGCGCATTTGTGTGCAAGGTTTGTTACCTGTACATATCCTCGATCTTGATGAGCTGCCCCATTAAAATGACCTTGTAACTCTTTATGTGTTTATTTCCTAGCATTTGTGCGTAAGGTTGTTACCTGTACATTTCCTCGATCTTGACAAACTGCCCCATTAAAATGACCTTGTAACTCTTTTCGCCATCATTTGTGTGTAAGGTTGTTACCTGTACATATCCTCGATCTTGATGAACTGCCCCATTAAAATGACCTTGTAACTCTTTTCGCCATCATTTGTGTGTAAGGCTGTAACTCTTTATGTGTTTTTCAATCATTTGTGCGCCCGGTTGTTACCTGTACATGTCCTCGATCTTGACGAACTGTTCCTGCATCTCAGTGCAGACCTCCTTCCTGATCTTGACTTCCCTCAGCATGCGGTCTCGTCGCATCTCCTTCATCTTGCTCTCCAGCAGCTCAACACGCTCCTCCAGTTGCTGGAACGAACATAACATGGCTTATTCTACACAGCTGGCTACCATTTTGTCACAATCAGGGGTGGGACTCTCTTGCGATGAAAAAAGAGGAAATCCCTTTTTTCTAGGGGGGTTCGTGGGCATGCCCCCGGAAATTTGTTTGAATGGTACATTAAAATCTGTGCAATCTGGTGCATTCTGAGACTAAAATTCAACTCGTTTGGATCAGGTTAAATGCCTTGGGCTTCAACCTTCCTGATGAAATCTCTTTATCAATCTTCTTCTCTGCGCTTAGAACTGTACCCACGGAATACGCGCGATATAAGCCTCATATTGATTGATTGATCTGTCCAATCCCATCTCCACTTGTTTTTCAAACTTTCATCCAATGTTGAACATTTGCTTCGTTCGACAATGTCTTTGCGGTGCGCCATTTTGTTTCACAAACCGGAAAAGGCAAAGGCGAAGACTGTACCAAATACGATTCAGAACTGTTTGAGAAATAAATGCAGTTTGGAATAAAATCCTTAAATATTATTTGACGCGGAAAAATAGATTACTCCAGCGGAATTCGTAAGTTGTGTCCGCGGAAATCCGCGGAAAAGACCCACACCTGCACATGCATTTTCAGTCTTTTAAATGATTAGGTATCGATTAAACACTGGATTTCCCTTCTTTGAGCCATGTGACGTCAGAGGCTGACAAAACTTCATATTTAGGTGGCCAGCCGAGACTATAAAATAGCGCATGCCTCAAAACATTATCTGTCCCACTCTTATGTACGAAAAAACCCACTGTGATTACTAATACTGCAGGCTTCAACTGACTTGATGCATTTTGATGTAACGGAATAACAAAAACATTGAATTTACCTGTATGTACTCTGCGTCTTCATCCTCAGTCTCCTCCTCCCCCTCCTCCTCTTCCTCCACCATAGGCTCTGCTGTAGCGCGAGTCACGCCCGCCCGACGAGCTGTTCACACAGGAGGCAACAACAGGTCACTTTACATTACAGTGTTCTAGATGAGGGAATGTGTAGCAAAGACCTGTACGCATACGTGTAGATATTACGTCACCCATAATCATACATTGCTCCCACCAAGATGTGTGGATCTTGGCAAACGCGTGACGAAAAAACTAGATTTGATGACGTTACCCGTTCACGTACTGAAAAGTTCCACATCTAAATCTGCCTATAATCTTCATCTGCATCAATCTCAACGACATGGGTGGGAGTCCAAAACATGGCCAGGACTCAACAATTTGGAAGGCTGGGGGTGTATGGGGAGAGCCCTTGCCAAAGGGGGCCAGCAGGGCAGAGCTGATACAATTCAATGAGTTTTCAAGGACATTTCCAGGACCAAATAAATGGTTTTCAAGGACATTTCCAGGACCAAATAAATGCTTTTCAAGGACATGATTTTCCCCAAATTAATGCAAAGCACCAAGCTTACCTTCAGTTTTTCAAGTCTGCAAACTATTAGTCATTCCGTAGTTGTTTCCCTTGCCAACTTCCGGGAAGGGAAGCAACTACGGGTGACTAGTAATAGTTAGTTCGTCTGCTTTCGTTTTCACTCGATCTTTTATTCTCCCAAAATGTGTGTACTGTATTTGACGAAAAAAAGGGGGTTGCATTTTTTTTTAAATAAGACAAGCTGCTGACGAAATGTATAGGCAACAATTTGGAAAAATCAAGTACTTTTCAATGACTATTTAACAAAACTCTATTTTCAAGCACTTTTCAAGGCCTGGAAAAGGTTTTCCAATTTTCAAGGAGTTTTCCAGGGTTCAAGGAGTCTGTACAAACCCTGGGCCCCGCTCTCCTGGTTCTAAATTTCAAAAACAAAGGTTTTTGGAGATGCATAAAAGAAAGATGCCTGCATGCATGGACGTGAACATGATGAACATTAGCTGGGCAAAAGGCAAAGCTCGGCAGGCAGCTTTACTAAACATGGTGGATGCTTATTTCAGCATACACAGGGTGTGGCGGAGGGGAAAGGGGCGTCACTCACAGGGTGTGGCGGAGGGAAAAGGGGTGTCACTCACAGGGTGTGGCGGAGGGGAAAGGGGTGTCACTCACAGGGTGTGGCGGAGAGGAAAGGGGTGTCACTCACAGGGTGTGGCGGAGGGAAAAGGGGTGTCACTCACAGGGTGTGGCGGAGGGGAAAGGGGTGTCACTCACAGGGTGTGGCGGAGAGGAAAGGGGTGTCACTCACAGGGTGTGGCGGAGGGAAAAGGGGCGTCACTCACAGGGTGTGGCGGAGGGAAAAGGGGTGTCACTCACAGGGTGTGGCGGAGGGGAAAGGGGTGTCACTCACAGGGTGTGGCGGAGAGGAAAGGGGTGTCACTCACAGGGTGTGGCGGAGGGAAAAGGGGCGTCACTCACAGGGTGTGGCGGAGGGAAAAGGGGTGTCACTCACAGGGTGTGGCGGAGGGGAAAGGGGTGTCACTCACAGGGTGTGGCGGAGGGGAAAGGGGCGTCACTCACAGGGTGTGGTGGAGGGGAAAGGGGTGTCACTCACAGGGTGTGGCGGAGGGGAAAGGGATGTCACTCACAGGGTGTGGTGGAGGGGAAAGGGATGTCACTCACAGGGTGTGGTGGAGGGGAAAGGGATGTCACTCACAGGGTGTGGCGGAGGGGAAAGGGTTGTCACTCACAGGGTGTGGTGGAGGGGAAAGGGGTGTCACTCACAGGGTGTGGTGGAGGAGAAAGGGGCATCACTCACAGGGTGTGATGGAGGGGAAAGGGGTGTCACTCACAGGGTTTGGTGGAGGGGAAAGGGGCGTCACTCACAGGGTGTGGTGGAGGGGAAAGGGGTGTCACTCACAGGGTGTGGCGGAGGGGAAAGGGATGTCACTCACAGGGTGTGGTGGAGGGGAAAGGGATGTCACTCACAGGGTGTGGTGGAGGGGAAAGGGATGTCACTCACAGGGTGTGGTGGAGGGGAAAGGGATGTCACTCACAGGGTGTGGTGGAGGGGAAAGGGGTGTCACAGGGTGTGGTGGAGGGGAAAGGGTTGTCACTCACAGGGTGTGGTAGAGGGGAAAGGGGTGTCACTCACAGGGTGTGGCGGAGGGAAAAGGGGTGTCACTCACAGGGTGTGGCGGAGGGGAAAGGGTTGTCACTCACAGGGTGTGGTAGAGGGGAAAGGGGTGTCACTCACAGGGTGTGGCGGAGGGGAAAGGGTTGTCACTCACAGGGTGTGGTAGAGGGGAAAGGGGTGTCACTCACAGGGTGTGGCGGAGGGAAAAGGGGTGTCACTCACAGGGTGTGGTGGAGGGGAAAGGGGCATCACTCACATGGTGTGGCGGAGGGGAAAGGGGTGTCACTCACAGGGTGTGGTAGAGGGGAAAGGGGTGTCACTCACAGGGTGTGGCGGAGGGGAAAGGGGCCTCACTCACAGGGTGTGGCGGAAGGAAAAGGGGTGTCACTCACAGGGTGTGGCGGAGGGGAAAGGGATGTCACTCACAGGGTGTGGCGGAGGGGAAAGGGGTGTCACTCACAGGGTGTGGCGGAGGGAAAAGGGGTGTCACTCACAGGGTGTGGTGGAGGGGAAAGGGGCGTCACTCACAGGGTGTGGCGGAGGGGAAAGGGGCGTCACTCACAGGGTGTGGTGGAGGGGAAAGGGATGTCACTCACAGGGTGTGGTGGAAGGGAAAGGGGGGTCACTCACAGGGTGTGGTGGAGGGGAAAGGGATGTCACTCACAGGGTGTGGCGGAGGGGAAAGGGGTGTCACTCACAGGGTGTGGTGGAGGGGAAAGGGGCGTCACTCACAGGGTGTGGTGGAGGGGAAAGGGATGTCACTCACAGGGTGTGGTGGTGGAGGGGAAAGGGTTGTCACTCACAGGGTGTGGTGGAGGGGAAAGGGGTGTCACTCACAGGGTGTGGCTGAGGGGAAAGGGGTGTCACTCACAGGGTGTGGCGGAGGGGTCCCAGCAGATGGAGGAGGCCCTGGCACTGCTCTTGGTCTTGCGTTGCCGTGGCTCTGCCAGCTTTTCTACCGGTTTGGGCGGCATCACCACCTGAAGCAATGATATGGTCCAAATATAAAACACAGCCTCTGTCATTCAAGATAAAACTGGGGACCAAGACCCCCCCCCCCCCTCTAAACTGGTTTTCTCCTATGACGAATTTCATGGGTTTAGAACTTGTGTTGAACAGAGCAGGGCTCAGACTATGACACAGCTGCCGAGCACCGAATAAGAAACGTAGCTAAGAGCATACACAGACTTGTATTTTCTTATGCCACACTTCTGATTGTTGGGAAAAACAACATACTGAAGATAAGATAAGATTTCATATTGTCCTGTCAGGTTACCCTCGAGCATGGAAATTCAGACTGCTTTTTCACTGTCGACAGCCAGCTGCCATACAGTACAGCGCTACCCATTTTTACATTTAGTCAAGTTTTGACTAAATGTTTTAACATAGAGGGGGAATCGAAACGAGGGTCGTGGTGTATGTGTGTGTGTGCGTGCGTGTGTGTAGAGCGATTCAGACCAAACTACTGGACCGATCTTTATGAAATTTGACATGAGAGTTCCAGGGATTGATATCCCCGAACGTTTTTTTTCGTTTTTTTGATAAATGTCTTTGATGACGTCATATCCGGCTTTTCGTGAAAGTTGAGGCGGCACTGTCACGCTCTCATTTTTCAACCAAATTGGTTGAAATTTTGGTCAAGTAATCTTCGACGAAGCCCGGACTTCGGTATTGCATTTCAGCTTGGTGGCTTAAAAATTAATTAACGACTTTGGTCATTAAAAATCGGAAAATTGTATTTATTTTTTATTTTTTATAAAACGATTCAAATTTACGTTCATCTTATTCTCCATCATTTGCTGATTCCAAAAACATAAACATGTTATATTTGGATTAAAAACAAGCTCTGAAAATTAAAAATATAAAAATTATTATCAAAATTAAATTGTCCAAATCAATTTAAAAACACTTTCATCTTATTCCGTGTCGGTTCCTGATTCCAAAAACATATAGATATGATATGTTTGGATTAAAAACATGCTCAGAAAGTTAAAACGAAGAGAGGTACAGAAAAGCGTGCTATCTTTCTCAGCGCAAGTACTACCCCGCTCTTCTTGTCAATTTCACTGCCTTTGCCGTGCGCGGTGGACTGACGATGCTACGAGTATACGGTCTTGCTGCGTTGCATTGCGTTCCGTTTCATTCTGTGAGTTTGACAGCTACTTGACTAAATGTTGTATTTTCGCCTTACGCGACTTGTTTGTCTTCTTTCTCCTGCATGCATATGTTCATGTTTCCAAGCCCTGAGACTTTGGGTTATTTATCCTGCACATGGGGGTGTTCGTGCACTAAGGAGAGTCTGCACAAAGTTGAATGGGATGTTGCCAAGATTGTCACCTGTTTAGCAATGGCCGAGAACTTGAAGACATTGAGCGTCTCGTCGAACATGCTGGCACACTGACTGACGTTCACAATCATGGCCGCCTTGCCGCGTCCACAGAAAAAGTTCTGGAACAGTCTTGTCAGTCTGCTGTCACGGAAAGGGATGATTTTCTCTCTGCAACACAACAAATAAATATCAGTCGTAATTGATATACCGTAAAGTAACTCGTAAGCGCCCACCTCCCGTATGCATCAATTTCTCTGGAAATAGGGGTAGGAAGAGACAAAGACAGATGACCTTTTCCCTGTGTCGCTTGTATCTGAGGAGCTCACTGCAATGCCCCAACGTCAACACAGACTCAGAGAAGAGAGAGAGAGAGAGAGAGAGAGAGAGAGAGAGAGAGAGAGAGAGAGAGAGAGAGAGAGAGAGAGAGAGAGAGAGAGAGCGAGCGAGCGAGAGAGAGAGAGAGAGAGAGAAAGAGAGAGAGAGAGAAAGAGAGAGAGAGAAAGAGAGAGAGAGAGAGAGAGAGAGAGAGAGAGAGAGAGAGAGAGAGAGAGACTGACTTTTCCTTGTGTTGCTGGTTGTATCTGAGGAGCTCAATGCAGCGTCCCAGTGTGAGAAGGGAGGTGTTGATGTTCCCCGCCTCCTTCAGTCGGTCGCCAGTCGTATGGGTCTTTGAGTGCCGCTCCGACCCGGCCAGGTCACACAGCGACAACCTGCACACCACACAGTCATGACAGAATCATCTCTAGTTCACATCAGCCGCATCAGTCTACAGACCCTGTATTCTCTGAGTTTCTGTTAAACTTGTCAAGTTAAAAATTAGTAATCGGATGACCAAAATAGTAATCCAGGCGCCAACATTAGCAACACAAACCTTACATGAAGCACATTTGAAAATTGTAGTCTGCCTTCACAAATTATTTGAGAAAATATCCTTTTCGGTTAAATCAAAAACGTATCGGGATTTCGTGATGACAGATGGATTTGAAACATAGGGAGATTCCAAACAAACTTGGGAGGGTTGGCAGCTATGCATACCGCATTTGCTAAAATGTGAAACGCTGGACCTTACAGATCTATTCGACCGACCATCTAAATTAACCAAAGATCAAAGTGCCCACAGTGGGACACACAAACAAAGTGAAACCAATACATCCCGGAATATACGGCGGTATAAACAGTGATGGCGCTAGTATTTGTTCAAACCGGTACACAAACGTTTATGATGCAAACAGTCCAGAAAAAAACGGTAGGCTGGTCATTGGAACCAGTATGAGTCCAACTCAGAGTACTGTTTTTTTTGTTTTACCAGCGAAAAAAAACAGTAGTTCTAAAAATCAACCGGGAGGTCATACCGACAGCCAATTTTGTTCCCGGTATTTTCTCATTTCAACCGGTAATATACCAGTAATTACCGGTTAACGCCTTTACTGTATTAGACTATTGCCCAACAAGCAGAAGCAAAAACAACTTACATGCTGACACGAGCCATCCTGGGGTTGCCTTTATCCGGCACTCGGATGACTTTGATGTTGAAAATGCAGTGACTGAAAATGACAAGGGAAGTTTAGTGAAGTTAGCAAATCCATGGAATGGTAATTATTTACACCGCTGCTTGCAAAACGTGTCAAAATGTATAAATAATTATATGTGTGCAAACACTTTTGCAGCTCATACCATAACCAGACATGGGATTCAGAAAAAGTGATAATTAAGGTAAAAGAAGGTGGTGTATGGGGGCCTGCTGCGGCCCCCAGTAGGGTCCAGGGGCGTTGCCCCTGGTCGGGGTCTGTGGGCGTTTTAGACACACAAAAATGGCCCTGAAATGCATATTTCAGCTTAATCATAGAGCTTGTATATCAATGGCAATAACAACAATTCAAACAACAGGGAAACATATGAAAGAAAATTGATTTTTTTCTTCTTTACCTCACCTTGAATTAAAGCAGAAATGTTTTCCATGAGTAGAAAATAGTTTGTCAGAGTCCACTGCAAGTTTAGTGTCTTTTTCATGGAGACAACAATGGTGTGGTGGCACTGTGTTAAACACAGCATGTATCAAGTCTAAAGCATCGCCAACTTTCACGTCTTGTGTCTTCTGGCCTTTCTCGTCTTTCCAGCTCAATGATACAACTTCATCGAGCCAGTCGAATCTCCAGAGATTTTTCTTGTACTTCTGCTGGTCAATTTCCCGGGCTAGAACGGTTTCGTCTCGCTTTAGCTTCCTCATCATTTTGGCAGGTGGCTCGAAGCGATGTAAAAATGGCGCCGAATCATTCTCATACGGTATGCTTATACTGAATCCCCGATAGCTACGTTGAAACGGTGTTCCCATACGGATCGACCAGCAACAGTCTGATCGTTTTAGGAACCAACCGTTCAAGAATAGTATGGAATGGAGCGTCGCGATCAGCGGACCGGCCGAAAAACTTGGGTCTATACCTACATATACCCCAAAATTTTCTCAGCGGATTTGCACGAATCTCAAGAATGATCCATGGAGCCTAAAAATTTACGGAATTCCGTAAATTTACGGAAGAATCCCATGTCTGATAACAAAAGTTCACCATCTGGAAACACTAATCCAAACATTTCAATCTAGTCCATACACACTGACACAAGTCTTACCGCTGCAAATCACAGCGTATGTGCAACCTTTGTTGATTCATCAGACAAGCTTTCAAACTGGTAGCAAACAAGAAACAGTTCCATACGCAGACATCAGGAATCTTTCATCTCAATTTTTACTCTAATTACTGATACATGAAGTCAACTATTCACTGCTTTATACATTGGTGAAACCTAGGAAAAACAAACTGACTGAAAAGTATGAGGCAGAGGTCTAGGGGCCGCACTTGCCAGTTCATAACATCAGCTAGCCTAAGACTAGGGGCTGCACTTGCCAGTTCATAACATCAGCTAGCCTAAGACTAGGGGCCGCACTTGCCAGTTCATAACATCAGCTAGCCCAAGACTAGGGGCCGCACTTGCCAGTTCATAACATCAGCTAGCCTAAAACTAGGGGCCGCACTTGCCAGTTCATAACATCAGCTAGCCCAAGACTAGGGGCTGCACTTGCCAGTTCATAACATCAGCTAGCCTAAGACTAGGGGCCGCACTTGCCAGTTCATAACATCAGCTAGCCTAAGACTAGGGGCCGCACTTGCCAGTTCATAACATCAGCTAGCCTAAGACTATGAGTCGCACTTGCCAGTTCATAACATCAGCTAGCCTAAGACTAGGGGCCGCACTTGCCAGTTCATAACATCAGCTAGCCTAAGACTAGGGGCCGCACTTGCCAGTTCATAACATCAGCTAGCCCAAGACTAGGGGCCGCACTTGCCAGTTCATAACATCAGCTAGCCTAAGACTAGGGGCTGCACTTGCCAGTTCATAACATCAGCTAGCCTAAAACTAGGGGCCGCACTTGCCAGTTCATAACATCAGCTAGCCTAAGACTAGGGGCCGCACTTGCCAGTTCATAACATCAGCTAGCCCAAGACTAGGGGCTGCACTTGCCAGTTCATAACATCAGCTAGCCTAAGACTAGGGGCCGCACTTGCCAGTTCATAACATCAGCTAGCCTAAGACTAGGGGCCGCACTTGCCAGTTCATAACATCAGCTAGCCTAAGACTATGAGTCGCACTTGCCAGTTCATAACATCAGCTAGCCTAAGACTATGAGTCGCACAAGTGTAAAGAAAAATATAACAAGAAGGGCAAAGCCCATACGACTCACATGCTTTACACATTTTTCCTACCAAAATACATGTGACCTTGACCCAAGGTCAAGGTCATCCAAGGTCATGCAACACAAAGCTGTTAATTCAAGACATAGGAAGTACAATGTTGCTTATTGGCTCTTTCTACCATGAGATATGGTCACTTTTAGTGGTTCACTACCTTATTTTGGTCACATTTCATAAGGGTCAAAGTGACCTTGACCTTGATCATATGTGACCAAATGTGTCTCATGATGAAAGCATAACATGTGCCCCACATAATTTTTAAGTTTGAAACAGTTATCTTCCATAGTTCAGGGTCAAGGTCACTTCAAAATATGTATACAATCCAACTTTGAAGAGCTCCTGTGACCTTGACCTTGAAGCAAGGCAAACCAAGCTGGTATCAAAAGATGGGGCTTACTTTGCCCTATATATCATATATAGGTGAGGTATTGAATCTCAAAAACTTCAGAGAAAATGTGAAAAATAGCTGTTTTTTAGGCAACATTTATGGCCCCTGCGACCTTGACCTTGAAGCAAGGTCAAGATGCTATGTATGTTTTTTGGGGCCTTGTCATCATACACCATCTTGCCAAATTTGGTACTGATAGACTGAATAGTGTCCAAGAAATATCCAACGTTAAAGTTTTCCGGACGGACGTCCGGACGGACGGACGGACGGACGACTCGGGTGAGTACATAGACTCACTTTTGCTTCGCATGTGAGTCAAAAATGTGTTGCCTATGAAAAGCGTACCTGCGAGAAGAGCAGTGGTTGAGGCGAGTGCAGGCGGTCTTCAGGTTTCTTTGCCCGATGGTCAGCAGTTTGTACGCCTCGTCAGCAGACGTCACGTTGATCTCTTTCAACCCTGCACACATTCAACCAGCCACAAGTTCCATCACAACAGAACTGCCAACCCCTGTCAAGCCTTAAGTGTACCAATTTAGATTTTTTTTTTCAGCATAGCAAATGGTGTTTAAGTGTAACATTTTCTAAAATGTATTCCCGCATTTATCATTTATGCCATCTTGCACAAGAATAGACATTTTTAATAAAGTTTCCAGAGAATGCAGGAACATTAAATGCCCATTGGAGAGTGTCTGCACTGCCACTTTTCTGTGAAGACGATGTTGTATGACCCATTTTGTGACCGCTACACGGAGTGAGAAGCAGATACGAGTACCATGACCCATTGTGTGACCGCTACACGGAGTGAGAAGCAGATACGAGTACCATGACCCACAAAAAAAGAGGGAACCGTTCCATGCTTATGACTGTGTTAAAGCGTAGCAGTCAGTAGCTGTGGACCTATACTGTACTTGAAACGTGCAATGGAAGTAAACACAGACAAAGTGCTAAACCAGTTGAACTTAATTTTATTTTATTATCTTCATAAACTGCAGAAAAGTATGACACACAATGCAAAATAACTTATTTTGTCTATATCCCTTTTAGTTTGAGTCAGTTCACAGAAAGTAACTCCATTCCCATATATTTTGTTCAACTGACTGGTAGGTTGTTAGATTCATATGCCATGTTGCCAACCAAATAGCAAACGTCGCAGAAAATCTGCAGATGTTTTGGCAAAAAATGTCAAACTCTCTCTCACCTTTGATGTAGGGACTCCCCCGTCTGTCGTCACTAAGTTTCAGCACCGGGCGCTTGGCGTTCTTCTTCTTGGGCAAGGGTTCGAGAAGGTCGAAGATCTGCTCGTTGTAGATCTCGGCAAAGCTGACCCACACGGAGAACCTGATCTGTCCCTGCACCGTCACGTCAATGGCCGTCTCTTCTCGCACACGGTTCTCCACCTCCGCTATCAGCGACTCCTGGCTGTCGTGCAGGCCTGTCATTGCAACAAACACGTGGGCATGAGCAAGGATTACAGACGGGAAAATAAAATATCAGAGAATAATGTTTCCATTTTCCCATAATAGAAAATCGGAGAAAAGAAAGCAACAACAGGGGGTCAATGGGGTGAAGCCCCTGCAAAATAAGAGCATTTAAGCGTGTGGTTTTTTTTTAATACAATTATAAGCCACTACATGCAATCTTAAACATTTTTATAAAAGTTTTCATCTGTTTTCTAAATCCAGAAACTAACACAAAAGCCCGGAGGCATCGATGATGATTTACAAGATGGTTTTGAAAAGGGGGGACCTCAAGACCAACAAAAACCCACAAAGAAAAAAACCAGCAAGAGACCAAAGTATCTCAGTTCAATACACAGGGTCCCCACTGGTTTTTAGAAACAAAATTCCATGACTTTTCCATGACTTTCCATGAGCCTCAATAACATTTTCCATGACTAGATCCACAGGTCGCCATTTCCGAACACGCAAACTTTTTACGTCTTGTCACTGCCAGTTTTGACACTGGCTTGCTTTGCACTGAATTTGCGTCAGTTTCTATGCAGTGTCTCTTCGACAAGCAAGTCAAGCATTTGCTACGCAGTCAGATTATCGGTAATGTTTGCTGGTCCTGTCATTTCACTAAACTGGACCAGCCACTGTTTGTATCCATCTGCACTTTCGTAAATTCCGTTTCGTAACCGTCACTGTGACTTGACGAACTGTCATTTTGTTCACCGCGATACACAGTTCATTGCGAAGATGTTCCTCGGTAATTCGTTCCAATTCCGCATACTTTTTGTTGTCAAGAAACAACTCGAAAGAAAGTTTCAAACTCATCATCCTCCATCTTGCTTGTCGAAGCGCTAAAGTACTTTATCGATGCAAAAACAAAAGCAGAAAACTTCGACGAAACCGACTCAAATGCAGCGCAGACGACACGACGAGATAACGGAAGGAAGTGAGCCTCGCTTTGGCTCAAGTGCCATTAAAAATACCGTTATTCTCGTATGCAAACACGAACGAGAAGTTGGTCATACGAACAAGCCTTGTGCTGGCGACGCAAATCGCCGCTGGCTGGCAAAGGGTATACGAACAAGCCTTGTGCTGGCGACGTAAATCGCCGCTGGCGTGCTAAAGGTAAAAAAAAAAATTTCTTTCTTATTTTTGTTAAATTCCATGACTTTCCATGGCTTGAATTGAAATTCCATGACTTTCCAGGCCTGGAAAATTAAAAATCAAATTCCATGACTTTCCAGGTTTTCCATGACCTGTACGAACCCTGAATACAACTTTACATTCTGTAGAAACTTATACTAAAAGCCTAAGAGTAAGAGACCACAGTATCTCAGTTCAATACAACTTTACATTTTGTAGAAACTTATACTAAAAGCCTAAGAGACCACAGTATCTCAGTTCAATACAACTTTACATTTTGTAGAAACTTATACTAAAAGCCTAAGAGATCACAGTATCTCAGTTCAATACAACTTTACATTTTGTAGAAACTTATACTAAAAGCCTAAGAGATCACAGTATCTCAGTTCAATACAACTTTACATTTTGTAGAAACTTATACTAAAAGCCTAAGAGACAACAGTATCTCAGTTCAATGCAACTTTACATTTTGTAGAAACTTATACTAAAAGCCTAAGCACAAGAGGGCTGTTCATACACCAACAAATCCAAATGTCTCAATGACTAAGGAGACCTAGAAGTTGATTCTTCAATAGTTTCAAGAAGTTGGGCAGACCATAGACCATTTATCCTGGACCGCCAACTAGCTCTCTCTCCGCTCTTTCTCTCTATTACGAGGTAGCGGCCTCTCGCATTTAGGAACCTACGCTTACAAGCCTTTCAGAAATCAGGGGGACGTGATATCCGGTGTCGATTGTAAACATGGACGAAGTTGCCGAGGTAAGTTCTGAAAATGCTAAAATAAACTCAGCAAAAGTGCATATGGAACATGTTTTTCGATGAGTTTTGTTAAGTTTAGTTTGGAGTTTTGGAAAATCCAGTTCATTGTCACCTCCCATTGTCACAAATAACTGGAGCGTGCTTTCTTTTCACTGTCTTCGAATCGCTCGCCTTTCAAACCGGACGCGACGCGCCCCTGAAAGTCGAGAGTCGTAACCTCGAAGGGTCACGTGACGAGTTGGCGGTCCAGGCTATTTGGTCTATGGGCAGACATACAGTAACACACACAGAATAGAGCCAGGCATGGGAATTCTCCTTGGATCCTCGGATTTCCGAGAAAAAAAATCAAGGAAAAAAATGACAAAGAGAATCTGCCTAGTAAAGTATGACCAATGTCCTCCATAAAACCATCCCTTCATTCAAAGAGATTCCACCTGCGTGAGTCACTTTTGCAAATAGTTCGAAAGAGCCTACAAGTGGCGAATGCAAAGCGGGCGATAGTAATGTTGAACGCAGTTCAGTAGGTTAAGGCCTCCTTATCGATTTATTAGAAGAGATGTTGCTGTTTACAAGTGTGTGAAAGAGTAAGCGTATTCAAATAGTATTTATTCAGTTAAAGGATTAAAATGATCGTTGGTAACTGGCAATACAAAACATGTATTAAATTTGGTCAGGTTTTTTGCTGTGTAAAATTCATTAAACATACTTCCAGAATGTGCCTGATTGCACAGATCCTAATCTAGATTTCCAAAAAAAATCCAGGGGACCCCGGACACCCCTAGTTTTTCTTTAAATCAATTCCCATGCCCGAGAGCGTTCAATAGAGCAGCCAGTACCTGGTTTCTTGTCGGCACAGGTAGAGGAGTCGGAGTGGCCTGTGGCGTTCATCACAGACTGGTCTGAGGCGTCGTCGCCCAGCAGTGTCATCACGTCGTGGTCCTGAACACACACAACACTTTATGCACCTTTTACATACAACATATAAACAGTTATTTCACTCACATAACCCCCACCCCCCCTTATAAAAATAATGAAATCAAAGTGCACATAAAATATCAAAAAGGAATTCTTCATGATGATTTAATGACAAAAGCTAAGAGGCATGGTAAATCACTAAATGGGGTGTGGGTGCATGTGCGGTATAATAATTTACTGTCTGGAAAACTTCACAGCAACTTGCATCATGGACCAATCGATCCTCTTGTTTTGTTTAGACCTCCCTTATTACTTATATTTATCAATATTTTTATCTGGCAGACTTTTGAAAGGCTCAACAAACAGTTATAAGCACGGCCTCATGCACCCACCAACAACAGGCCGAAATAGTTATCAAAATATCAAGCACGCCTATTAAACACGAATACACAAAGCCATGAAAAAACAACCTGAAGACCCAAATCCAAAAACAAAGAGACTGCCAACGTTCCAAAATTCAGAATAAACAAGAAGAGCAAACGCTCGATCGAGTCACTTTCGCAGTTCTGAATATTATATGAGGCATCAGATGGACAGGAAGAAATTGCTATTCACAACACAATGAGTCACGTTCACATAAAATTTGAGCCCGGTCACTTTTATAGTTTCCGAGAAAAGCCCAACGTTAAGTTGTGTGTTGCCGAACAGAAAAGGCTAGTTATCTCCCTTGTTTTTCTGATAACGTTCGTAAAAGGCTACAGATGTAAATACTTTGATGTAAAGAATAATCCTACAAAGTTTCAATCACATCCGATGAACTTTGTCAAAGATATAAAATGTCTAATTTTTCCTTTGACGCTGACCTGTGACCTTGAAAAAGGTCAAAGGTCAACGAAACCATCGTTAAAGTGTAGAGGTCATTGGAGGTCACGACTAAACAAAATATGAGCCCGATCGCTTTGATAGTTTCCGAGAAAAGTTTGTCAAAGATATAAAATGTCTAATTTTTCCTTTGACGCTGACCTGTGACCTTGAAAAAGGTCAAAGGTCAACGAAACCATCGTTAAAGTGTAGAGGTCATTGGAGGTCACGACTAAACAAAATATGAGCCCGATCGCTTTGATAGTTTCCGAGAAAAGTCCAACGTTAAGGTGGTGTCTACGGACGGCCGGCCGGCCGGACAGACTAACACTGACCGATTACATAGAGTCACTTTTTCTCAAGTGACTCAAAAACCCAAGAAAGGTAAGTTGTTGGAACGTTTGTTATTGACAATTTGTGAGTGTAACGTATTGTTTTGTCAAAAACAAACGTTCCCACAACTTACCTTTCTTGGGTTTTTTAGTCTGAAGACCCAAGACAGCAACATAAGGACGACAGAGCTTCTCTATTTCTGACATCGCTAGAACAAACTGAAGACCCAAGACAGCAACATAAGGACGACAGAGCTTCTCTATTTCTGACATCGCTAGAACAAACTGAAGACCCAAAATAGAAACATAAGGCCAACAAAGCCGCTCTATTTCTGACCTCGCTAGAGTTGAGTTTGAGGGTTCTCTCCTTCAACTTGCGTTCTGTCTCCTCCTGCTCTGGGGAGAGCTTGACCACGTCGCAGAACATGTGGGGCTTGAGGTCCATGCCTGGCCACTGCTTGCCGTTGATGCTGTTGAACAGAACGTCAAGTCCACGCGGCAAAACGCCGGCATTCCGAGGGTTACCTGCACAAATACGACAAAGGGAGGGAAATTTGCTTCCAAAGCTGAATTGTAGACAGTAACAATAACATAAATGATGAATATAAACTTAAATTAAGTAAGAGCTTCGAATATGATAGGTAGCGAGAGAGAGAGAGTAAATGCCCGCGAAGCTTCAGCCAATCAGCCCTTATAGGGGCTAAAGAACGGCGCAAGCATGTGCGTAGGCCTGTTTTTAACTGCATGCTTGGAACACTTAACACTTTCGCGACGGGAGGTGACTATATTAGTAATAGCGCTGCAACGCCCACGGACGGGAAGTGACTATTTTAGTATTAGACATACAAGGTACACGACTCGTGATTGCTTCCCGGTTTTTGAAGCTTGCAGTAAATTGAGTTGTTTCCCTTGACACACTTGGTGTGCCCTTCCGCCATATGCAATATTAGCCTGATTTGTGCGGTTTTTTCGAGAAAAAAAATGAATCGAAGGCGAGCCTTGTCACGGGAGGAGATTCTCCGGATGTTGGATCTTGAGGACCCTGTAGATCATGATTCCGACGTGTTGTTTTCGCCTCAAGAAAGCGATAATAGCAGTGATATTGAGGATGAAACAGTCCTGTTGTTGCTGCTAGTATGAGTCGGCAAACTACACGTGTTAGGGTGGTACTGCATGAATCTTCGAATGTGTAGTTGCAAGGGGGGCGTGGCAGCACTGATAACAATGGATGGCTGGAGCCTAATCCTTTTGGAAATGTTCATAGGTGTACAGTTGGGACTTTGTTGTGAAAATGTGACTTATATTCAATATGGATTACCTAGACATCATTTGGTGAGTGTCACAGTTTTCTTTCATTTGAGTCAGGATGCTGTGAGTGAATGCGGAATTTGCTTGTTTTTTTCTTTGTACTGTCTCCTTATTTCTGTGTAGAATTTTAACAATATTTCAGCTAATTCATAGGTTTTACACCTTGTTTGGTTATAAAATTATTTATAATACTTTCTGTTAAAAAATAACTTTTAAAAAAGCAGTGGAAAAGAAAACACACACAAAAAAACGTTAAAAAACACAAATTATCCCCCTTTCACCCCCCCCTTTGCTAAAACAAATCGCGTGACAAACTTATAAATAGCACGACTGAACTGGGCATCCATTTTTTAATTAGTACACAAAATTTGGTGGTGATTGGACTTAATTCAAGCTTGCTAGACAGATTTCTTTACAGTTACTGTTTTTTGGGAAGTTTCTTGGTGGCAAGCTTGGGCAGGCAGGACGTTAACGCCGTGGCAATGCTAGTCACAATAGTGTTAATCCCCAATCTGTACACTCAATTTTTTTAAATAAAAGAATATACGCCAATAACCAGGTTAGGTCCTTGTTTTGATCAATATTTCAACAGATAAACCGCCTTCGTCAGGATGGTGAGAAAGTACGCAATGACTGCTCAATGTTTGTGTATGCATGCAATGAAATCTCCGGAGGGCTAGGTGATATAAACCACCAAAACTCACATACTTTGATGCTACCTTTCAATTTCATTACAGCAGTCTCCAAACTTAGAAGGTAAACCACAGGCAAAACAACTTCAAACGAACCACAACCGACATACCTTGTATTGTGTACGTCTTTCCAGAGTTTGTGACACCATAAGTAAAGACCAGACAGTTCTGGCCTTCAATAAAGTCCTGCACCAGCTTGAGCATAGTGCTGTCGAAGAACTCTTTCTGCGTGGTGGACTCTGGGAAGACCTTGGAGAAGGTAAATGTGTGTGACGCCTTGTTGAGGCCGTACAGCTGGGCCTTGTACGTGTGAGAGTCCTTGGGGGCATTGGCCTTCACCATGTTGTTGTTCTGCACCACCACACACCCCTAGAATAACAAACACACCACCATTATTTCTCTCATCTTATAGTTATACTTCAGCACGGCAACATCATGGTTGCCACTCTGAAAAAAAGAAAACTAACTGTGTTACAGGGGCAAAGCCCTCTCTATAGTACAAACTAAAGGTTTTAGGAGAATTGAAACCATTGAAATCAGCAACAATATCAGCATTATTCAAAGTGAAAGTTCATTGTACAACCACAACTGACAAAGACCTACTGAGCTACTCAAAAAATAAATAATGCAACCAATCCAGGTTGCCCTTCAAGTTCAACAAAACAAAGTCTTGGTTGCACTGACGATGCAGCCTTTACTCTCTCTACAGTTCCATCTACGGCCATGTGACAGTACTTGTCAACTGGAGAGCCTGTCTCAAAGTTTAAAAAGACTGTTGAAACTTGAACTTAAGTTAAAGAAAAGAAGGTGAAAAATATCCAAGGAAAAACTGGATCATAAGTGTACCAGAGAAAAGGTAGTGGCTGGAATTTGATGGGGAGAAGATGGTGTGTTCTTTTTGACGAAAATTTCCAAAATGAGAATGACATCCTTCAAACTTGAAAACATCAAGTCCCATGAGACGACTACTCGACGCTGACTGTCTGTAATTCAAAGTGTAATGACTACGCAGGGCCCGATCAACTGAGACATTCTTGTCAAAAACTGTTGCTATCATTGATTAAGTCAATTAATTTAACTATTTTGTGCGCTAAAAGTAAAAATTAAAATAAATCTAACAATCTTGCATACTTTAGCTGTTACGTTTCAGGATAGTAACTTTCTTGAAGTTACTACAACTAGCCTGGCTGGCGAGTAACATTCTAACAATTTTGAGATTTGACCATCGATGGACTGGACAAAAAAAAAGATAGAATACTAATTTTACTATTAGTATTACTACACACAATTTACACAAGCTTCAAACTCAAAGCCACAAACAAGCTGAATAAATCATTAAATGTGTTTGTTTTTTACACAGAGGGACAATTAAAATTTAAAGTGCATTATTTACGATGATTTACCTGATTTTCATCTCCTTCAGCTTCCTGGCCTGAGAAGGGTCTGACACGAAGAAAGACGCTCATGCGCTCGTCACTCACTACGTCCAAAGGCATGGTTTTGTCGAAGTCATCCAGTAAGTTTCTCTTCATTGGATCTTTGTAGATCCTGGCCTTTTCCT